>NW_022147558.1:24386-118765 GCF_002938485.1 Sitophilus oryzae
TTGATGTACTTCGTTCAGTTACGTATTGCTCCTTCTTCTTTAACTAGCCTTTCAGCTTCCTCGTTTACACTTGCAGTTCTGGATAAAATTGTAGAATTTCCATTACTAGAAAATTTCTAAAACAATATTTATAATAAATAAATAAAATAAACAATTATGTCCAACAAAATTGATCTAATATTGAAAAAAGTTTATCAATAACTAAGTAAGTTTATCATAAGTAGTAAAGTTTATCATAAAAATAAAAAGTTATAGGGGTGAGATACTTTCGAGAAACACCCGGTATAGGGATGTTTCAGAAAACATGACTTATTTAACATTTATAAAACGCCGTATTTAATAATTCAGATTATCTTACGGTGGTTTTGCATAGAGAACACCAATTATTCCTATCTTCTTTCCGTCTCTTTCTACAATAGTACTTTTTGTGTAAGTACCTTGAATAGTAGGTTCCTTACTGTCGTCAATGTTGGAGCACACCACGGGTGCTTTTAAACTTGTAATGAAAGGTACCACACCAGAGATACCATCATCAAATTCGTGATTACCTAGAACCTTAAAAAATAGGGATAAACTTTTTACCTTTGACAAAGAATATATATTTTTAAAAGAAAAATCTTCTGGGTGTTTCCTTTATAGAGAGAAAATCACAAAATAAAATAGTTATCTATATACAAGAAGATCGACATGTCACATACAGGGTGAACCACTGAAACTTACAATGGCTATAATTTTAAACCAAAATTTTTTTTTATTAAAATATAAAATACCGTTTCTATAATATCGAGTGGGAATACATATGACATATTTTTTGAACCACCCCGACCTACCCTAAGGCGGCACCACCCCTTAGAAAATCTTAAATGGCAAAACCCCACTTGTGGCGCTTTTTTGGAAAGCCCGTGAAAATGCTAAACGATGATCATAAAGTTTTAGGGTGAAATTGAAAACTACCCCTTACACAAAATTGGTTGGACATTAATGAGAGAAAAGGAGTGATTTTTTTCAACATAAGTTACAAATTGGGACCCAGCTAAATGAGGTTTTTTCAAACTACCCCGACCCACCCTTAGGTTACCATCCCTTGACTTCTAACCTCAAGATAGCGATACCCTTGTATTTACCTCTTTGGAAAGCTGATATAAAAATGCTGAACGACTGTCATAAAAAACGAAAAAAGTGGGAGCTAAAAATAAAAAAATGTCAAAACGATATCCAAAATCAATAGAATGAATTGCCAGAAAAAGAAAAAAGCTCGTACAAGAGAGAAATTTATTATAACTCTTAATGAGGACCTCATACACTTTCAGCAAGATGGAGCCCTTTCGCATTATTCTATTGTCACTAGGCGGTGGTTGGATAAATATTAACCAAGGCAATGGATTGGCAAAAGGGGTCTAATCGAGTGGCCGCAAAGGTCACCTGATTTCCTCCTTTAGACTTTTTCTTATGGGGTTACACTAAATCCATAGTCTACAAGACAAAACCAGGTTCGTTGCAAGAAATGCAGCAGAGGAGAACTGAAGCATGTCGAAATATTCCGAGAGAGTTTCCAAAAAGTGAGAGAATTTGAAAATCGTTTGTATTTTGTATGGAACAAAACAGCTGTCATTTTGAGCAATTCTTAAAATAGAAATTATCATTTTAAATTTCTTTCAAATTGTCACACCTACATTTCTTGTCACTAACCAGTAATTAAGTTCAAGTCTGTATGACCATCGTTTAGCAATTTCAATTTCACCAAAGAAGTGTCACAAGTGGGGTATGGCTATTTTGAGATTAGAGTGGGGGGGTGCCACCTAGGGGTGGGTTGGGGTGGTTTTAAAATTACTTCTTTTGCGTCATTTAGCTGGGTCCCAAGTTGTAACTTATGCTGATAAAATCACCTTTTTCATTAATGTCCACCTAATTGTTCATGTATGGGTAGTTTTTTCCTAAAAACTTTATGATCATCATTTAGCATTTTTCATGAGCTTTCAAAAAATACAAATGGGGTATTGCCATTTAAGATTTTCAAATGAGTAGGGGTGCCTCCTAAGGGGTAGGTCAGGATGGTTCAAAAAATACGTCATATATGTATTCCCCATCGATATTATAGAAGCAGTATTTTTATTTTTAAATATCTTTGGTTTAAAAATTACGCAGCCATTATGAAGTTTTTGTTAAGCCCACCCTAATATCCTATTAAAATTGAAGCATCATTGGACATTTCAAAGACCTCAATTCAAAAACTTTTACCTACATAAAGAATGATCTGTCAAAAAATTAGATTTCTTGTTGGATAATTACAGTCAAATGGTGTCAAAAACTCATTTAAAGCAGGAAACTCCAGTACAATACGCAGTCTTTTCAGTGGTGATAAATTCTGGATTTACTCTTATGAACCCTTATGACTCCGAGATGAACCAAAACCAACGAAAGTTATCCCTTCTCGAAGTGTTTCCAAAAAATGGTGGCGATATTTGTCTCAAAAGCGGACCATACACTACAATCTCTCAGCAAGATCATAGGACTGTTACTGCTGATTGGCGCATATTTATTTGTTTGCCGGAAGTAATTGCTGAGTTTCGATAAAAAACAATCCTCAACACCGAATGATCCTCCACATAAAGAGACAATGCAAATTCCTGTACAGCTCGAAAAACAATTGAGTTTTTAAAGCAAGGAAACATCAAATTGTTGGACCATCCTCCACACAGTCCCGACCTAAATCCTAACGACTTTTCCAAAATTAAAGAGACAGAAAAACTGAGTGGTCAAAGGTTCCAGTCCCTATAGAAGATGCAGTCAAGCGAGGTGGAATAGTTGTTTCCAGAATTGGTCCCAACGGATGCAAAATTTCATTTCTCTTCTTGGAGAATACTTCGAAGAATAGTTATTTAAGAATTATCTAAAAAAATACCCCAAAGGCGAAATATCCAGAGGGAACTTTTTAAAGAAATTAGTCCCCACCACAAAGTAATAGATATTATGTAAATGTTTCTTACGATAGCATCAAACGGTAATTTGTTCAGAAACTCTTGAGTTATGTTCCATTTGCCCAAGGTGTAATACAGGGTGCCTTGAAAGTTATCGCCGCCATTCAGTAAGAGGGACTTGGGTTGCGTATCTAATAGTTCCTGGATTTGAGTGACCAGTCTTGGAAATCCACCGATGCAAGATGTATCTTTGCACGTTCCAGATGCACTACTTATCTCTTCAAATCTATAAGAATTTTTTTTTTACATTTTTTGAAAGCTGATTTAAGACAATAATTAGTGTTTTAAATATCGATAAAAGATTTAAGTCTTTTCGAAAAATGCCCGGTATAGTTGTAAAACCTGACAAAGAAATATTAAAAATATAATTTTTTCCATAGCAACTGTTAAAATTGCCTTATATCTATCAAAAATAGTAGAAAAAATAGTACTTTAACCGCAAGAGTAGATTAAATGATTATTTCTTCTCGCACGTTTTTTAATTGCTTCCATTTTTGAAAATTTTTGTATTCCTTTTCATAAGTTATTCGGGATTTAAATGGAAGTAGTTTGGATATGGCGTTTGTCGCCTCAGCCTAAATATCTGTTGGTAATTTACTTATTTTGTTTTGAGCCATTTCTGGCTCCAATTCAATCAGCAATCGACACGAAAGAGAATTAAAAAAAATTGACTCAAAACTGACAACTAAAGAGACAGCTTTATTTATTTGTCAAATCACATAGAAACCAACGAAAAACCAGCACAATATTTTTTCAACTCGTAATAAATTCTTTGAAATAATAATTTCTGAATATTTTTTAAACCGTAACTCGCTATGGAAAAAATATTGTTTTATCCACGACGATAAAATTGCATTATCGTCTCCCGAAATTAATTACCATTTTATCGTCTTGTATAAAAAATAACTATTCCTTAACCTTACCTCGCATGGAAATCATTAAGGTGCACTACAGAAAGTTCAAATAAATCTGCTTTTAAAGTATTACTAAGACAACCCAAACTCAGCAAAAATAACGTTGTTACTTTGAGGAACCACATCTTTTCCAAAGTAACGTTTGACACCTTCAGACAAGTGAAATAAACTGATTTTTAGCATTTTAATATCTATTTTAATAATCTACTTATCAATGAATTAACAGGTCTTTATTTTTATATCGGATCGAACGATTTGATATAAAATTAACATTTTATTATCGCTAAATTTTTATTGCTAGAAGTGGGTTTGTTATCGGCGATTATTGTGCTTAGAAGACGGTGATTAGAGATTAAGTTGAATAACATGTTTCATTCACCGAATTTGTTGTAATATTTATTATACGTCTAGTTGTAAGTGTTCCAAAGTAACAATAGGAAAAAATATATCTAAAGGTCACCACAGACGTACTTTATTGTCGCTCAGATAAACAGTAACAACATCCAAAGTATTTCATGTTCTTGAGTTCCGCTTTAAGTTGGTTTCTACTTGGGAAGCAGAACGGTTCTGGTTCAGTTACTGGAGTGTTCGCTCCTTTTCTAGCTAGATTGTTTGTTTTTTCATTGCCTTGTATCCCTTTGTGGGCTAAATTTTGTTACATAAAAATCTAGAATGTCAATATTCCATAGGTATATTAATAAGTGAGGTCTAAATTATAAGGAAATTCATTTTCTACGAAAACTTGAAGACATAGGTAACAAATGGTATAATACAATTTGATAGACAATTAAATTGTGCCTCTGACTCACGTAAAATATACAAGGTATTCCATTTAAATTAAACAAGTTATTGTCGGTTAAAGCTAGTAATTATTTAATATAAATTTTAAGACACTCTGTATAAGGTAGTATAATTTTTATTATTGCAACACCAAATTTAGTAAATTGAAAAACTTCAATAAATTATTTGGTTTTAAAAACTTTAATACGCCTAGAGAAATGAAGCCTTAAAATTGTCAGTGCATTTTCATCAAATCGTTAATATTTCAAAAAACCGTAAGATTAAAGTGCGGTAAACCTTTACTTTAATCGTAGAAACTAAAATGTAATAATATACAGGGCGTTCCATTTAATAAAATACAACCATGATATTTTTTATTTATTTGGGACACTCTGTACCTTTTGAAAATAATTTAAATTAGTAGTTTTAGTAGTCCTCCAACGATCCCATCACTCACATTGTCTAAAAATTTAATCATTTGGGTACGGTACGATGAGATGAATAACCCTGTATTTTTAAGTGCTTTAAATGCACCCAATTAAAAAAATAATTAGCAATCGCCTTGGTATTGAGGTCCTGGCAATATTTTTGTTATCTGAGGTGACTTTTACACGTGTCTGCTATAGCTCGTGTTCTTGTTTACAACGCAAATAAGTACGTAAAATAGGTATCAAAAGGATACGTCCAATTGAGAGAGCAAATATTATTTAAACTCTTATGTTACTAAGCGTTTTTAAAAATTATATATTACAAAAGCTGGGTTTAAAAAAAACAGTATAGTTTAGTCTTCCCAATTAAAATGTTGGTGTACTTAATATTGACTATTTTACTTTTCGTTTTTTACGTAAAATGGCGCCATACTTACTGGAAAAGACTTGGAGTGTATCAGTTTGATACCGAGTTCTTATTTGGCGATACCAAAAACGAGGTGTTGGGTAAAGCAAGCATTTTCCAAGCCTTTAAAGATAAATACAAAGAACTGAGAGCCCTAAACCAGAAACACGGAGGTGTCTACATGCTGCTGAAACCAGTTTACGTGCCTGTGGACCTGGACTTAATAAAAAGAATCGTCGTCAAAGACTTTCAATACTTTCAGGGCCACATGGACAACACTCATCCTAAAGACAACCTTAGCAAGAACCTTTTTGGTCTGTACGGTGATCCATGGAGGAAGCTAAGAGTCAAACTGACCCCAACGTTTACTTCTGGTAAGATGAAGTTGATGTTTGAGACCTTAGTTGAGAAAACGAAAGGTTTGGAGGAATTAGTGAGGAGTCACGTTAAAAATAATCAACCTCTTGACATAAAAGAAGTGATAGCTAGGTTTACCACCGATATAATTGTCAGCTGTGCTTTTGGGCTTGAAAGTAACTGTTTAGGTGAAGCTGAATCCGAGTTTCGTAGGTACGGAAGAAAAGTATTTGATTTAAAGACTTGGAGGATGGTTATTCGTAATATTCTTCCACGTGTGTTGGTGATTTTATGTTATCGTTTAGGATTTACCTTATTTCCTAGAGACGTAACCCAATTTTTCAACAAAACGGTTCAAGATACCATTCGCTACAGGGAGCAAACGAAATTCTACAGAAAGGATTTCATGCAGTTGCTGTTGGAGATAAAGAACAAAGAAAACGGGGCGGATTCAATTACAGATGAAGAGATCATTGCGCAATGTTTTGTTTTCTTTATGGCAGGCTACGAGACATCGTCAACTACCACAACTTTGTTTTACTCGAACTGTCACAGAATCAACACATCCAAGAGAAACTAAGAGCGGAAATTAGGGATGTCTTGGAAAACACGAAGGAGCGATTACTTACGATGCAATCATGGAAATGACGTATCTTGAAATGGTTATTAACGAAACCCTAAGAAAGTACCCTCCAGTTCCAAATATTCCCCGATTTTGCACGAAGGATTATCACGTTCCTGGCACAGACGTAACTATTAAAAAAGGAACCCAGGTTCAAATTCCAGTGTGGGGCCTTCAAACCGATCCGGAATATTTTCCAAACCCGGAAAAATTCAACCCGGAAAATTTCAGTGCGGAAAATAAGTCCAAAATTCCGGAAATGGCTTTTATACCTTTCGGAGAGGGACCTAGGATGTGCATCGGGTTGCGTTTTGGAAAGTTACAGAGCAAAGTTGCTTTGGTCAGTTTATTGAGAAACTTTAATTTTACTCTGAGTGAAAAAACTCGTATTCCTATTGAGTTTGAGAAAGTGAGTTTAATTTTAACAGTTGAAGGGGATGTATGGTTGAATGCAACTGAAATTTAAGACAGAAATATGTGATAATGTTATAATAAATAATATACTTCTCTGTACTGTTTATCATAATAAATTTAATAAAGATGCCCGAACAGAAGCATTAAATTACTTAATATTTAATTTATACCGGGTGCGTCTCAAAAGTGGCTCACCCCTATAACTTTTTTTATTTTTTCAGATAAAAAACGAGATTTGGTATGTCAGTATCTACATATATAAAACGCTAATGTTTATCTGTGTCGTCTCTACTGAAGTAACGACTTGCTCTAGAAAGTTGCTTTTTTACTAAAAGATAGCTAATTGGCTCTTCTAAAAAGCGTCGTCGCCAATTTTTTTGTTTTTCATTTAATTAAAAAAAAATAAAAAATATTTTTTTCTTGATGTCGCGTCAATGCGGATGCGCCAGGCTTCAACTACTATGACATAAATTAGGATTAATAATTGACGTAACTTTGATTTTTAAATGGCATCCTCATTATATTTTCACTTTATTCGATTGAAAATGACACTGATTATAGTTGAGGGTTGGAACCTTTGGTGTTACACAGCAAAATAAAACACTAAATCACCACAATACACCAAAACACTTTTACTTTTACACTGGACGCGCGTTTCGCTAACCATGTTAGCATCATCAGCAGATGATTATAAACTAAAATACAATCTACAATTGGAGCGTTTATATTCTCGCTCAGTGGGCACAGAGTGGGCGTGGCAAGATCTAGCCAACCGACTCAGAACCCAACCGAACGTAACAGTTAGATTTCCGCCACTAGAGTAGTGGGAATAAAGAACTTTAAGGAATTGGACCGTTGTCTCTCATACCATCTTTACATTTATTAATTCTGATGCTTTCATATGCATCTAATTGCCTGTAATTTGAGACTTGTTTAATTAATTTCAAGTTATTAAGATCTATACAATGTTCTTTATCAACAATATGTTCGGCAACGCAAGATTTAACCGGTCTACCATATCTTATCTGAGCTAAATGTTCTTTTAATCTAGTTAATATTATTAGTTATAGTATTATGGTGATTTAGTGTTTTTAATTTTGCTGAAAATGACACTCTGAATAGAATGGCATATCATATGTCAACTTTTATTATATTGACATTTTTGCTTAAAAAAAATCGTATCTTATAATATATATACGTATCGTATTTTAAATTTAATTAATTTTGAGTGCCATGTCTGTATTAAAAACACTAATTTTTAATCAAGGAGCCTTGGAAAAATAGATTTGATCGTCAAATATTTTTCGTGTCTTATCTTGGCGGGTTAAAAGATGTCCATATCTATTTTTTTTGAAATGTAACAAGCATATTTGGAAAAAAATAGGGATAATTTGATACCACACACTTGGTATTTCGAGTCAAATTATTTTTGTTATGAACCGCGTGTTATATACTTTCAAATAAACCATATGCGAAAATGTCGAAAGTTGACATATGATATGTCATTCTATTCAGAGTGTCTTTTTTTATCGAATAAATATACCGAGTGTGCTATGTAAAAATCAAAAGTTGTAGTTATTTCCGGTGAAACAGGAAGTGACCAAAATCAAGTGAATACGTCAATCAATCCTAATTAATGTCATATACCAAATCTCATTTTTTTTTATCTGAAAAAATAAAAAAAAGTTATAGGGGCGAGCTACTTTTGACACGCACCCAGTATAAATAATGTAGTTTTTAGATTAATTTTTATGATATATTTTTAAATGATAAGGATATGTCCTTAACATATTATTAATTCTACTAATATTATTGTGTTTGATATTAAAAAAATTTAGGGTGACCCAAATTGGGATATGGGACCGCTGGGATGTCGTAAACTATAAAATATGCCAAAAATAATCAATAATATAAAATCAGTAATTACAATACATGCATGACAGCATTTCATAACTCTGGCCACCGAATATTAATACTGTAATATATTAAATGCATACCAATTATCGCTAAAAACAACATGATTAATCAGAATCCACTTCCCACTGAAAAATGTGTAGAATAGCTATCAGAATGATTTGTAGAGAGAGAGAGAGAGAGAGAGAGAGAGAGAGAGAGAGGGAGTGCAAATATTTTTTAACTCATCGTTACTTGGCGTTTTATGAAATTATAAATAATCTAACAGCAGAATTTAAATAAACAGTACAGTTTCGTGTTCGGAATTAAAATGTTGGTGTACGTAATATTAGCCATTCTACTTTTTGTTTTTTACGTAAAATGGCAGCATACTTATTGGAAGAGACACGGAGTGTATCAGTTAGATACCGAGTTTCTATTTGGTAACTTTAAAAACGAGTTGTTGGGCAAAGCAAGCCTTTTCCAGGCCTTTAAAATAAATATAAACAACAACAAAGCCCAAACCTGAAACATGGAGGTGTATACGTTTTGCTGAAACCAGTTTATGTGCCAGTTGACCTAGACATAATAAAACGAATCCTTATCAAGGATTTTTCCTACTTCCAGGGTCACGCGAACGATTTTCATCCAAAAGACAACCTTAGCATGAACCTTTTCTTTATTCACGGTGATATATGGAGGAAGCTAAGAATAATTTACTAACCTTTACTTCAGTAGATAAGTTGATATTTTGATACTGAGTAGAAAAAACAAAAGGTTTGGAGGAATTGGTTCGGAGTCACGTCAAGCATAGCCAACCTCTTGACATAAAAGAAGTGGCAGCTAGGTTCACGACCGATATAATTGTCAGCTGTGGGTTTGGGCTTGAAAGTAACAGTTTGGGTGAAGCTGAAACCGAGTTCCGGATGTACGGAAGAAAAGTATTCGAGTTGAAGGCTTGGAGGATGTTTATTTTGAATGGTATTCCGCGTAAATTGCTGACTTTATGTTACCATTTAGGATTTACAGCATTTCCTAGAGACGTAAACCGATTTTTCTCTAAAACAGTTAAAGACAATATTTGCTACCGGGAACAAACGAAATTGTACAGAAAGGATTTCATGCAGTTGCTGTTAGAGATGAAGAACAATGGAAATGAAGCATCGAATTCAATTACAGATGATGAGATCATTGCCCAATGTTTTGTTTTCTTTGCCGCGGGCTTCGAGACATCGTCAACTACCACAACTTACGCTATGTTAGAATTGTCGCAGAATCAAGATATCCAGGAGAAACTAAGAGCGGAAATCAAGGATGTCCTGGAAAAACACGAAGGAGTGATTACTTACGAGGCCATCATGGAAATGACGTATCTTGAAATGGTTGTTAACGAAACCCTAAGAAAATACCCTCCAGTTCCATTTATACCTCGATACTGCACGAAGGATTATCATGTTCCAGGTACAGATGTAATTATTAAAGAAGGAACCCAGGTTCAAATTCCAGCTTGGGGCATTCAAACCGATCCGGAATATTTTCCAAATCCGGAAAAATTCAACCCGGAAAACTTTAGTGCGGAAAATAAGTCCAAAATCCCGGAAATGGCTTTCATACCTTTCGGAGAAGGACCAAGGATGTGTATAGGATTACGGTTTGGGAAGATACAAAGCAAACTTGCTCTGGTCAGTTTATTGAAAAACTTTAGATTTACTCTGAACGAAAAAACTCATACTCCCATCGAGTTTACGAAAGTGAGTTTCGTTTTATCCGTTGAAGGGGACGTATGGTTGAATGTAACTGAAATTTAAGAAAGAAATGTGTGATAACAAAATAATATATATTTTTGAACTGTTTATTATAATATATCTAATAAAAAAGCCTGAAAAATTACGTATTATACTACTTAATATTTAATTTATATAAATAATTTAGATATTTTGCAGACTAACTTTTAGATGATATTAATATTATTTTTTTATGATATTAAAATGTACAAAATATTCCTAAATTGGAAGGTAACCAGTGTGATATCAGAAACTATAAAATATACAAAGGGAGTCAAATTATCAAAACATAAACAAAAACAATATTATAAAATAGTTATTATTTTTGCATGCCTTTATTTGAAAAGGTATTGTAAAATCAACCTTCATTAACCTTATAGGATCACTTTGTTTGTCTGTCTGTCAAGATCCTTTATCTCGGGAACGCGTGGAGGTATCGAGTTGAAATTAAAACCATTTTCTCATGTCTACAAGTCTACAGTACCTTGAGGCTGTGAAAAAATTAAACTTACTAAGTTAGCAACGTAAAAGATACATATATTTCAACATTCTCAAAGAATCAAAATGTATGTTATTTCCGTTGACCTATGTATGTAAGAAATATGGAAAATAATATCGTCTTATCAGTCAAGCAAGTTAAGAATGGGAACTTGAATCTTGTTTTAATTTGTTTCCAGTAAAGTATAGGAAGTGGTAGAATTTAGATTGGAATTTTTGCCACAAAAAGTGTCATTTTTTTTTTTTTTTTTAACAATATACTATTTTTTTCAAACGTTAAAAAAACATTAATTTCTGCGACGTGATTGGCAGTGTAAAAATTTAACTTAACAAAGTGTCAAATTCCAACGAGCGTAACCATGGTTCTCGATATATAATTATTTACAACGTATTCCTTTTAAAACATTATTTGGAACGTTTGAAATTGTTTAAAAATCATTTGTGACATTTGAAAAATGGCATATTCTATTTGGAATAAAAATGATTTTTGTGGCTCGCCTGTATGTCAAACAAGTCAAACGTATAGCCTCACCACAAAAAGTATCATTTTTACTCCTAAAACAATATACTATTATTACATTTTTATATGAAATATACAGGTGTCTCAGATTTAATCGGGAAAATTTAATAGACGATAGAACTTGCAAAAATAAAACAAAAAGTTCAAATCAACTTGTAAGATTTAAAGCTACCTTTTCGAGATACAGGGTGTTAAAGTTTTTTTTTTAAGTAAAAAAATATTGAGATACTATTTGAAAAACTATTTTATCGATTTTGATATAACTTGACCCGTTTATAATACTTACCAAGGGACTTAATTTGATGTAATTAGATTTAAGTTTAATGGCCAGGGGCGGCGGAGGGGCATCACTGTTAAATTGTTTACAGGAAAAAAAAGGCGCATACGCTTTTCGGTTTAATGCTATTTTTTGGATTTAGTGTGTTCATTTTGTCTCTCTCGACTTTTGCTTACTTCTTGCGAATAAAAATAAATTCCCAATTGGTAATTAATATTATAATTAGTATTCTAATGGTACCCTTTATCTCGAAAAGGAAGCTTAAATCTTACAAGTTGATGAACTTTTCTTTTATTTTTGCAAGAGTTCATAGTCTGGTGATTAAAATCTGAGACTTGCCCTGCCATATTAGAAACAATCTCAAATAGAAAACCGGTGTAAAAACATAAATTTTATGCCCACAGAAAAAATTGTATTTTCGAAACTATATTAATAAGTCTAGTTTAAAAAATTATATACAGGGTGAGTGAAATACTGCAGGTGGTATATTTCGACCCCAGAAAGACGTCTATGAGGTTTTTTCCAAAAAGATGTTGAAAATCATACATTTTCTTTTAAATTTCCTCATATATTACTGAAAACTTTTTGGAACTTTTTTTTTTTTTTTTTTTTTTTTTACCGCAGTATAATTTCTTAATCTCTGATATTACCATAGTTACAGCTTTACTCTATGGTTGCGACAATAAAAAGGGATAAATACAGAAAAATACCGGTGGCTCTCAAAATTTTTCCAAAAAAATCAATTTTTTTTTAAATTTTCAAACTTAAATAACTCAGTTATTTTGGACTTATTTGAAAAATGGTAAAGAGAAAATATGTTTCTTTTATTGAGAACTACCAGCCCTGAAAATATTTGCACTTATTTAAGACTCACCCTATATAAAAAAACTAATTAACGAATTGCAAATATTGTTATGCAGCAGTTCCTAACGATGTAATTAGGATACTATGGTCTTATCAGGGTATTCTCATTATTTCTATTTTTCATATTGTAATATAGTGATACGAATCTTGTTTTTGCAACTGTTATAAGTTATTACTCGTTATTGTGCTTCTAAATAACTCGAAATAAATCTGGCAATGAACGAAGTTTTGTACGTTTTATTATTAAAAAGTCGCGAGTTTACATATCATTACTGTAAGTGACAATATGATTTTGTAGCATCATTAATTATCAAATCCTACTTGTCAATTAAGAATAAAAAAGTGGTTATCAGGATGATGTGTACGTATTGTGAGAACGGGATGTTATTACGACTTAATAACAACTTAATAATATTACTTAGCGTTTTTAAAATTATAAATAGCAGTGGCGGCGTTTAAATAAACGATAGTTTCGACTTCCTAGTTAAAATGTTGTTGTTTTTTAATATCGGCCATTTTACTGTTCTTTCTCTACGTAAAATGGCAGCATACTTACTGAAAAAGGCTCGGAGTGTATCAGTTTGATACCGAGTTCCTATTTGGCGATACCAAAAACGAGGTGTTGGGTAAAGCAAGCATCTTCGAAGCCATCAAGAAAAATACAGAAGCAACTGAAAGCTCTAAACCTGAAACATGGAGGTATCTACATGCTGCTCAAACCAGTTTATGTGCCAGTCGACTTGGACCTAATAAAAAGAATCGTCGTCAAGGACTTTTCCTACTTCCAAGGTCACATTGACAACATCCATCCTAAAGACAATCTCAGCATGAACCTTTTTGGTCTATACGGTGATCCATGGAAGAAGCTAAGAATCAAGCTCACTCCAGCGTTTACTTCTGGTAAAATGAAGATGATGTTTGATACCTTAGTAGAGAAAACAAAAGGTTTGGAGGAATTAGTGAGGAGTCACATTAAAAATAATCAACCTCTCGACATCAAAGAAGTGGTAGCTAGGTTCACTACGGATATAATTGTCAGCTGTGCTTTTGGGCTTGAAAGTAACTGTTTGGGTGAAGCTGAAACCGAGTTCCGTACATACGGAAGGAAAGTATTCGAATTGAAGGCTTGGAGGATGCTCATTCTTAACGGCATTCCGCGTAAATTGCTGACTTTATGCTACCATCTAGGTTTCAGTGCAGTTCCCAGGGACGTTGGCCAGTTTTTCAACAAGACAGTTCAAGATACCATTTGGTACAGGGAGCAAACAAAATTGTACAGAAAGGATTTCATGCAGTTGCTGTTAGAGTTGAAGAACAAAGAAAAGGGAGCTGCCAATTCAATTACAGACCAAGAGATCATTGCGCAATGTTTTGTTTTCTTTATCGCAGGCTATGAAACATCGTCCACCACCACAACTTTTGTTTTACTCGAATTGTCACAGAATCAAGATATCCAGGAGAAACTAAGAGTCGAAATCAGGGATGTCTTGGAAAAACACGAAGGAGCGATTACTTACGATGCAATTATGGAAATGACGTATCTTGAAATGGTTATTAACGAAACCCTAAGAAAATACCCTCCAGTACCCATTATTCCCCGATTCTGCACGAAGGATTATCACGTTCCAGACACAGACGTAATTATTAAAAAAGGAACCCAGGTTCAAATTGGTTTGGGGCCTTCAAATAGATCCGGAATGAGCCGGAAAAATTCAACCCGGAAAATTTCAGTGCGAAAAATAAGTCCAAAATCCCGGAAATGGCTTTTATACCTTTCGGAGAGGGACCCAGGATGTGCATCGGGTTGCGTTTTGGCATGTTACAGAGCAAAGTTGCTCTGGTCAGTTTACTGAGAAACTTTAATTTTACTCTGAGTGAAAAAACTCATACTCCTATCGAGTTTGAGAAAGTGAGTTTTATTTTATCCGTTGAAGGGGATGTATGGCTGAATGCAACTGAAATTTAACAAGGAAATGTGTGATAATATAATAAATTATTTCTGGACTGTTTATTTATTATACAGGGTGAGTCTTAAATAAGTACAAATATTTTCAGTGCTGGGTGCTTCGATAAAAGATAATAAAATAAAGAAACATATTTTATCATTAATGATTTTTTACTCATATTTTGAGAACCACTGGATTTTTTCTGGGGTTTCTTTTTTGTAAAACTAATATACTACCTATTATATCACGATTATATCAAGATATTATGTTTTTTAACTAAAAATAATAAAAAAATACAACCATTTTTTCGAAAAATACAACATTTTCCAAAAAAAATTCGCGAAAACAGCCTCATAGACGTGGCTCTGGAATCGAAATATATCGCCTTTAAAAACATTTGCACTTATTCAAGACTCACCCTGTATATGTAATTAAAAGCCTGAAAATAATCATTAAATCAATTAATATTTAATTGGTATAAATAATGTAGATATTTTTGAGACTAAATTTTAAAACGTATCTTTAAATGATATTAGTGTTTATTATTAATAATGATGTAATATGTTATTAAAATAGTACAGGGTTTCCGAAACAGGAAAGTGTCACAAATTGGGACCTCGGAAACTTTCACTCCTAAAAGTGATACATTATTTTATTTAGGAGGTCGAATGCTTAAAAAAAATAAAAAGAATGATCTTATCTATTGTGGTCTCCGAGATTTTCCAATTGTCACCCTCAAATTTGGGACAGTCTGTACATTACGAGAGATTTGAAGTGTGAGATTTATTTTGAATAAAGATTTTTTTAAAATAATTATAGTTTTGTGTACAGGATATTTATAAAAATTAAAATTGATTATTATTGACCAACTGATTATTACAAACTTTCAGTATTGGGATTAATCAAGAAATAATAGTGAAGCTACATTTTAAAATTATTTTAAAAGGTACAAGGTGTTATAAAATATATTATTTTTTTTTTAATGAAACACCCTAAATATTATTAGATTATTTGTAGTCTGTATAATCCAAATAAAAATATACAGGGTGGGCCAATGAAAACTTTCCACCCCAATTTTTCTCGTTTAAAATTAAAATTTGAAAAAACGCCCGGACACGTCGATTTAGCTTTCGAGGGGGAAAAGAAAATATCATAAAATCACTCTCACACCTATAATCTCCAAGGCGGGGGCGGCTCCACCCCTAAATTCTTAAATGGAAAGGGGGGCCGAGTGATACCTCATGTGAAAGGTCTTTCAATTCCCTTTTTAATTATATAGTCTGTCCAACGAGAAGATCCTTGACAGTGATAGATGTGTCTGTCATTTTAATATCAAAGTAGTTTATTTTATTTTACAAAGAAATAAGTTGGTACAACTGGAACGCATAGCAGGAAATATTTAAAATTTAATTGACAAGATGACAAGTGATTACTTCAAAATATCGTGAAAAAAACTGTATAAAACTGAAAAAATGTAATCGAGTTATTTTATTTAATAAAACGGTGTGTTAATACAAAACAAACAAGAACAAAACACTACATACCAAAAAAATATAAAATAAAACTATTATTTACTTTCAAGCTTTATGAAACTATACCCGCATTTATGATTATATTTATCAATATAACTTATGTACAAATACAAATTTGTAATATTCCACAGGAATAAATAAAACAACATAGGTAAATAAAACAAACTATTTTATTAATAATAACACCTACCAAATTTTATACCTTAAAGGTTGATTAATTAACTTTAATCTTAATTTTTTTAAACCAGTACCTTTTGACATTATTTTTCTGCAGTACTAAAATCCATTATTTACCTATCGTGTGATGTCGATATTTTACAGCTACTCCAGTTTTTATTATGTGTTTAGTTTGATCCTTCTACCATATACGAGATGCACTTATCTACGACGAAATGGTATACAAACTTTATCGATGGCAACTTCATTGGTGTATAAGACTTTCTGCCTGGGCAGCGAGTATTAACCATAAACTGTGCTCTGGGTTTACAGTTAATTTTCACTCGATTTTTCCTCCACTTGACTTCAAAAGACACAAAACACACGTAATAATACTAATCAAATTGCATCATCTTCCAAAACGCAGGGTATTTAACAAAAGTTGACACAAAATTATAACCTATAATTTGGCAAGACTTTAACAAGCGTCAAAATGACAAAATCTAAAGGCGAGTTCATACGCATCGGCGTCCGTTTGTCGTTCATCGTTTCGTCAAACCAATAAAATTGAAATACGATCTGTCATTTTTTAAATAAACCAATAAAACTGGTTAAAAACAACAAGACACGACGTATGACAGATTTATATTTAAACCCATCCATAGATAACTTAAAAATTATTAGAAACTTTTTTTAGTAAAATCTGCTTTTGTTCTGTCATCGTCTGTCGAAATCTTACCTGAGAAAAAAAACAGAGTATATAAGATATCATGTACTTTCGCTCAGTAGTTTTAGAGATTTATTGATTTAAAGTAGATTTTAATTTATCAGCTAAGTGGTGAAAAAATCGGTTTTTATTTTTTTCTTTCTCTGTATGTATTATTTTGGCAAACTATGTATACTAAAAATTAAGATTTTAAATAAAAAAACTTAAATTTTTATTTCTTTAAATTTCTAAAAAATTTCCCGGCCAAAATTGAGCATTTTTCACTTATTCCGAATTGAAAGATTTTTGGGCGTGGATCGATGCAGATTGATTAGTTAAAATTTTTAGTATACATAGTTTGCCAAAAAAATACATACAGAGAGAGAAAAAACAAATAAAAACCGATTTTTTCACCACTTAGCTGATAAATTAAAAAAATTACTTTAAATTAATAAATCTCTAAAACTACTGAACGAAAGTACATGATATCTATATCATTAAAAAGGGAATTGCTTTCTTGCCCTTTCCATTTAAGAATTTAGGGGTGACGCCGGCCCCGCCTTGGAGGTTATAGGTGTGAAAGTGATTTTATGATATTTTCTTTTCCCCCTCGAAAACTAAATCGACGTGTTCGAGCGTTTTTCCAAATTTTAATTTTAAACGAGAAAAATTGGGGTGGAAAGTTTCCATTGGCCCACCCTGTATTTGATTAGGTTTACCTCATTTAAACCTTACAATTTTACTGGATCATGATATTCTTATTATTTTACTTTTTTCTTCTTGAACTAATATACTGATATGATTATTGTTTTTGCTTATTGTTATTAATTTATTGTGTAGTTAATTCGAAAACATTGGGTAATTAATTAAATTCTATTTATTTATTTAATAAAAAATCGACATTACATATCATATACAGGGTGAGTCTTAAATCAGTGCAAATATTTCTAGGGATAGTATATTTCAGCCCCAGAAACATGGCTATGAGGTTCTTTCCGCAAAAAAAATTAACAAATATAGAATTTTTTTGAAAAAATATTGGAATTTGTTTAGTTTTTAGTTAAAAAACATAATTTCCTGATGAGATGGCAATATAGGTAGTAGGTATATTAAATTAACAAGAAAGAAAACTCGGTAAAGATCCAGTGGTTCTCAAAATTTAAGCAAAAAATATATTTTTTTAAAATTTTCAAACTAAAATAATTCGGTTATTTTGGAGTTATTCGAAAAACGGTAAAGAAAAAATATGCTTCTTTTATTGAGATCTACCAGCCCTGAAAATATTTGCATTTATTTAAGGCTCACCCTATAGAGCGATAATCGATAATTACTAGAATTAGACGCATAACAATTTTTGCTAATAACAACATGGCTAATCAGATTCCACTTCTCAATGAAAAAATGTGCTTAATAGGAATCAGGATGATATGCAGAATTGAACAAGTAAATATTATTGTAACTAAATGTTACTTAGCGTTTCTTTAAAAACTATAAATAATCTAGCAGCGGCGTTTAAATAAATAGTATAGTTTTGTCTTCCCAATTAAAATGTTGGTGTACTTAATATTGGCTATTTTACTTTTCGTTTTCTACGTGAAATGGCAGCATACTTATTGGAAAAGGCACGGAGTGTATCAGTTTAATACCGACTTCTTATTTGGCGATACCAAAAATGAGATGTTGGGTAAATCAAGCATTTTCCAAGCGGTCAGAGATAAATACAATCAACTGAAAGCCCAAAACCTGAAATATGGAGGTGTCTACATGCTGCTCAAGCCAGTTTTTGTGCCAGTCGACTTGGACTTAATAAAAAGAATCGTCGTCAAGGACTTTTCCTACTTTCAGGGTCACATTGACAACGTTCATCCCTAAGGACAACCTTAGCATGAACCTTTTTGGTCTATACGGCGATCCATGGAAGAAGCTAAGAATCAAGCTCACTCCAGCGTTTACTTCTGGTAAAATGAAGTTGATGTTTGATACTTTAGTGGAAAAACGAAAGGCTTGGAGGAATTAGTGAGGAGTCACATTAAAAATAATCAACCTCTTGACATCAAAGAAGTGATAGCTAGGTTTACTACGGATATAATTGTCAGCTGTGCATTTGGGCTCGAAAGTAACAGTTTGGAAGTAGCTGAAACCGAGTTCCGTAAATATGGAAGAAAAGTGTTCGATTTGAAGGCTTGGAGGATGGTTCTTCTTAATAGTGTTCCGCGTTCATTGCTAACATTATGCTATCATTTAGGATTTACCGCGTTTCCTAGAGACGTAAGCCAATTTTTCAATAAAACAGTTCAAGATACCATTCGCTACAGGGAGGACACAAAATTGTACAGAAAGGATTTCATGCAATTGCTGTTAGAAATGAAGAACAAAGAAAACGGAGCAATAAATAAAATTACAGACGAAGAGATAATTTCACAATGTTTTGTATTCTTTATCGCAGGCTACGAGACATCGGCAACCACCACAACTTTTGTTTTGCTTGAATTGTCTCAGAATCAAGATATCCAGGAGAAACTAAGAGCGGAAATTAGGGAAGTCTTGGAAAAACACGAAGGAGCGATTACTTACGATGCCATCATGGAAATGACGTATCTGGAAATGGTTATTAACGAAACTCTAAGAAAGTACCCTCCAGTACCAATGATTCCCAGATTCTGCACGAAGGATTATCACGTTCCAGGCACAGAGGTAACTATTAAAAAAGGAACCCAGGTTCAAATTCCAGTTTGGGGCCTTCAAACCGATCCGGAATATTTTCCAAACCCGGAAAAATTTAATCCAGAGAATTTCAGTGCGGAAAATAAATCCAAAATTCCGGAAATGACCTTTATACCATTCGGAGAGGGACCCAGGATGTGCATCGGGTTGCGTTTTGGAAAGTTACAGAGCAAAGTTGCTCTGGTCAGTTTATTGAGAAACTTTAATTTTACTCTCAGTGAAAAAACTCATACTCCTATCGAGTTTGAGAAAGTGAGTTTTATTTTATCCGTTGAAGGGGATGTATGGTTGAATGCAACGGAAATTTAGGAGGAAAATGTGTGATAATATTATAATAAATTTATTTCTGGATTGTATATTATTATACAGGGTGAGTCTTAAATAAGTGCAAATATTTTCAGGGCTGGGAAGATCTCGATAAAAGAAACATATTTTTTCTTTGCCGTTTTTCAAATAGGTCTAAAATAATATTTTACTTTAAAAATTAAAAAAAATGATTTACTTTTTAAAAATTTTGGGAGCCACCGAACTTTTTCTGTGTTTGCATCTCTTTTAGTGCTTTCAATTTTTTTTCGCGAAAAAATATTTGCAGTTATTTAAGACTCACCCGGTATATCTAATGAAAAGCCTGAAAATGTCCATTTTAGTAATTAACATTTAATTGGTTAAAATAGTGTGTAGTTATTTTTAAGTAAATTTTATAATGTATCTTTAATTGATAAGAAATTGAGGTTATTATTAATTATTAATATTAATATTGATATGTATGTTATTAAAAAAATACAAGGTGTCCAAAACGTGTGAGGTCGTGTGTTTTAAAAAAAGATTAAAAAATACAGGTTCGTATTTGTAAAAAAAATCATCTTCTTCGTACCTATTGTGGTTTCCGAGTTTCCAATTGTCACCCTCATTTTTCGGACAGTCTGTACATTAAGACAGACTTTATGTATGAGATTTATTTTGAATAAAGAATTAGAAAAAACAGTATAGTTTATGTACAATATGTTGATAAAAATTAATTTTGTTTATTACTTTTAATTGATTTTTACAAACTTTGAGTGTTGAGATCATTGAAAATATACTATAGCTACAATTTAAAATTATTTTATAAGGTATAAACAGAGTGTCATAAAATATATTAAGGAAGTTTTTTTTTTAAATGAAACACCCTATACGTTATTACATTTTTAGACTGTAAGACCGAAATAAAGCTAACTTTGATGTTTTACCATTTTAATCGATAAGACTTACCTCATTTATGTCTATTTTTTGAAACATTTTAATATGTTATTTATCTAGGCGTGTTTAAGTTTTTAAAACGAAATATGCACTGAAAGTTTTTTATTTAGTAAATATTGTGCTGCAATAATAAAAATAAGACTAGTTTATACAGGGTGTCTAAAAATTTCTAGCTTGATTGAACTTTATGACTCTTATGACCTTACTTTATCCTTAAATCGCCAGATTATTTAAAAACATTAAAATGTTTGTGAAAGAGTAAGAATTGCTTAATTTTGCTTTAATTATTTCCATTCAACCATTAACTGATTATTTGGCTTAATTCATAAACAAAAAACGAGTAATTTGAGAACTAACACAGTTTCAAAACAGATTTCTTTTGTACATTTTTAAATTGTTTTTAATGCCGTTTTTTTGTTTCCAACTAGCAAAAATGAATATTGAACAGAAATATTGAACCGTGATTATACCGAATATACAGGGTGGTCCGAATTGTATTCGGACAACTTCGGCAGCATATTCTGCACAAAAAAAAAATATTAAAAAAAGTTGGTATAAATTTATGTCTTAAAATGCTTATTTTCGGAGATACATAGTGTAGAAATTTCATTTTTATTTGGATTATTTCCAAGTAATTTATGAACAAAGGTCGATATTTGTATGAAAATTGGTGAAAACACTTTTGTATTTATTTTTATCTGCAGAATTTGGCGGGAGCGTTCAGAAGTCGCTTTAGTAGAGTAATTAAAATACTTTGTGCTTATCAGTGTATTGTTATTACTTTAATATTTTACATTGTACTGATATGTAGGATTTATATAAATGTATTATGTTTGTAAATACATAATTAGAATGGCCTTTATCCTGGCATAAATAAAGATTTATTTATTTAATAAAAGAAATTTAGATTTTAAATCATTTAATATCAATAACTGATTATTATTACTTATAACTACTACAATAGAGACAGAACAATATTTCATAACTTTTGCTAATGCCATGATCACTTCTCAAAACGTACTTGACAGTGAAAAATATATAAACTACTTAGTTATCAGTATGATTACATCGGGTTTTCAAAAATTATAAATAACCAAACAAGCCTATCTAAACTTGCACAGTATAGTTTAGCGTTCCTAAATAAAATGTTGATTTACTTAGTATTTTACTTTTTGTTTTTTACGGAAAATTAAAGCACTCTTACTGAAAAAAAGACTCGGAGCGTATCAATTTGACACCGAATTCCTTTTGGTAACTTTAAAAACGAGTTGTTGGGCAAAACAAGCCTTTTCCTTGCTTTCAAAGATAAATACAAACAGCTGAAAGCCCTAAACCTGAAACATGGAGGTGTGTACATGTTGCTCAAACCAATATATGTACCAGTTGACTGGGATATATAAAAAGAATCTTCGTCAAGGACTTTCCATACTTCCAGGGTCACATGGACAATGCACACTTGAAAGATAACCTTGGCATGAACATTTTTGGTCTGTATGGTGATCCATGGAAGAAGCTGAGAGTCAAGCTGACTCCAATGTTTACTTCTGTTAAAATGAAGTTGATGTTTGAGACCTTAGTAGAGAAAACAAAGGGTTTGGAGGAATTAGCGAGACGTCACGTAAAAAATAACGAACCTCTAGCCATAAAAGAAGTTGTAGCTATGGATATAGTTGCTAGCTGTGGGTTTGGGATTGAGTCTAACTGTTTGATTGAAGCTGAAAACGAGCTCCGTAAGTACGGAGAAAAAGTTTTTGACTTGAAGCCTTGGAGGATGTTTATTCTTAATAGTGTTCCACGGTCTTTGCTAACTTTATGTTATCATCTAGGATTTAAAGCGTTTCCTAGAGACGTAAACCGATTTTTCACCAAAATAGTTCAATACACTATTCGCTACCGGGAACAAATGAAACTGTACAGAAACGACTTCATGCAGCTGCTGCTAGAGATGAAGAACTAAGAAAACTCAATCACCGAAGAAGAGATTATTGCACAATGTTTCACTTTCTTCGCCGCGGGCTACAAGACATCCCTAACCACCACAACTTTTGTTTTGTTTGAATTGTTCCAGAATCAAGAAATCCAGGAAAAACTGTTAAAGAAAAAGTCCTTTTTGGTATTTCCGTGATAAGTATTTATTAAACAAAAATCAAGTATATGGTTTAAAAGCTTTTAGATGACTGAATTACAGTTGGCAACAACCGTCGCAACAGAGAGTCGATTAACATAATGCTGGCTAAGCAATATACAAGGCTATCGCCAGACTTCGCAGTATTAAGATTAAAATGTACGTTATAAACGGTTGGTCCAAATTTCAGATACCCTATTATTATTATTGTTATAATTCTAACACTCCCACTTATTTGAAATTTGTCTCAACCAAATCTTAAGAACAAGCAAAACAGATAAATCAAGGTAATGTGCAATTTACGATAACATAAAATCATAATACATTTTACACTTTTACAATGTTGACAAGCAGGCGATTAAAAATTGCCTTTGTAAGCGGCTTCGTTAAAATATCCGCTAGTTGTTCACTTGAGCACACATAACTGACGGAAATATTGCCTTTTTCGCACTCATCCCGCACAAACAGTTTTACATCCATATGTTTTGTCCTGCTGTGGAGTTGATGAGCCTGGGTTAACTTTATCGCTGATTGGTTGTCCACAAGCATCTTCATCGTTGATGTTCATCGTTGATGTAGTAGTAGAGATTTAAGCCACAAAGCTTCTTTAACGCCAATAGCTAATGCAATGTACTCGGCCTCGGTGGTTGATTGGGCTACAACCGATTGCTTCTGGCTTTTCCATGTAATCGGGGCATTCGCAAGCATGAAGATGTATCCACTAATTGATTTTCTTGTATCTACACAACCAGCGTAGTCGGCGTCTGTATAACCGATAGCTTCAATGTTTTGGATTTTCGAATAAACAATCTTATAGTTCATTGTTTGTTTAAGATAACGGAAAATCCGTTTAACTGCTTGCCAATGTTCGTCTTTCCAATTATTTAGGAATCTACTCACTTGGTTGACAGCAAAACATATGTCCGGTCTGCTGACGGTTGCAAGAAAAATTAAAGATCCAACGGCCTCGCGATAAGGTACTTTTAAATTACAAACAGAGTCATTAGAAACGGCCGTCAAACGTATACCCGGTTCAGCTGGAATCGACAACGATTTTGCTGAGTTCATGTTAAATTTTTCGAGCATCCGCGAAACATAATGTTTTTGATGGATCGCGATAGTTCCTTTTTCAATGTCTTGTTCAATCTGAACGCCAACAAACTGCAAATTTTTATTGTCCATATTTACAGTAATTTTAAACATTTGCTTCAGAATTTTAATTAATTCACAAATCGCAGTTTCGGATGTTGACAATAAAAGTCCGTCGTCAACATATATTGCCAGATATACTTGCCAGAAACGACCGATAAATACACACATATCAGATTTCAATTGTTCAAATTTATATTGACTTAAAAATGAAACAAACTTACGGTTCCAGCATCGGGGGGATTGTTTTAGTCCGTAAAGGCTTTTGTTTAGTTTACATACCAGATCAGGTTGTTCTTCATTAACAAATCCTATTGGTTGTTTCATGTACACATTTTCGGTCAACTCACCATAGAGAAATGCGGTCTGCACGTCAAAATTCGCGATTCGTAGGTCTTTTTCTGCAGCTAGGGCAAGTAACACTCGAATCGAATCGTACCGAACTACCGGCGCGAATGTTTCTTGATAATCGATGCCTTTTTCTTGGGTATATCCACGTGCCACTAAACGCGCTTTATAACGTATCGGATTACGATCTGCGTCAGTCTTTACACGAAAAACCCACTTATTGTCAATTAATCGCGCACTTTGAGGCAACTTTTCCAAAGTCCACGTATTGTTGGATTCTAGGGCATCCATTTCTTCTCTCATTGCGGTTTCCCACTTCTAGAGTCTTCACTTTTCATAGCCTTCTCGTATGAATCTGGTTCTAGAATGGAACAATTTGCATAGTAATCTGGAGGTCTTAGAGTATTTCGGTCTCTTAATTGTCTTACTTCAATATTTTTCATTGTTGGTAGCATCAAAGTATCCTTCAATTTCGAAGTCTTCGTCACTGTTTTCAACACTTTCTTCTGTTGAAGTCCTATCTTCTTCGCTTTCATTTTCTTCTTCTGGTAGTAGAATATTTTCTGGCTGAATATCTTCATTCTCGTTGTCAATCTTCAAATTTTTGACCATGTCCTGATGAGCAGTTTTCTTGATGGCATTACAGTTTACATGACCAAGTCTATCATGCCACAATTTCAGCGAATTGTTAACGTTACTTGCGTTGCACTCCGGTGGCATTTTTACGCGGAAGTTCATCACCCACAAATCGCCACTTCGCGTACCGAAACACGATAAGTTTCCATCCCTGTCGCGAAACTCACAGCGATTTTTAGACGAATGGAAAGTAAAATTACGATCGGTCATTACTCCCACTGAAAATAGACTTCTTCTCAGTTCTGGGATGTAGAGGACATTGTAGATTGTTCGATTGATCCACTGACCTTCGACAAGAGCTTCGATATTTATTGTTCCTGTTCCAGCTGCTGCAATCCTTTTGTCATTGGCGATTTGGACATGTAATGGTTGTGAAAGGGGTTTCAGTTCCGCAAACCACTCACGTTCACTAGTCATGTGAACGCTCGCCCCAGAGTCACAAATCCATTCAGTTTTCTTCATCCTTGCACTCGCTGAATACGATGCTGAAATATGGTTTAAAAGCTTTTAGATGACTGAATTACAGTTGGCAACAACCGTCGCAACAGAGAGTCGATTAACATAATGCTGGCTAAGCAATATACAAGGCTATCGCCAGACTTCGCAGTATTAAGCTTAAAATGTACGTTATAAACGGTTGGTCCAAATTTCAGATACCCTATTATTATTATTGTTATAATTCTAACAAAAATTAAGAACGGAAATTAAGGATATCCTGGAGAGAAACGAAGGAGCGATGACGTACGATGCCATAATGGAAATGACGTACCTATCTTGAAATGGTTATTGACGAGACCCTAAGAAAGTACCCTCCAGTACCAATGATTCCCCGATTCTGCACGAATGATTATCAAGTTCCTGGTACAGATGTATTAATTAAAAAAGGAACCCAGGTTCAAATTCCAGTTTAGGGCCTTCAAACCGTTTCGGAATATTCTCCAAACCCGGAAAATTTCGACCCGGAAAATTGTAGTGCGGAAAATAAGTCCAGAATCCCGGAAATGGCTTTTATACCTTTCGGAGAAGGTCCTAGGTTATGCCTCGGTTTGCGATTTGGAAAGTTACAGAGCAAAGTTGCTCTGGTGAGTTTGTTGAGGAACTTTAAGTTTACTCTGAGTGAAAAACTCAAAGTCCTGTTGAGTTTGAGAAAGTGGGTATAATTTTAACTGTTGAAGGGGATGTATGGTTGATTGCAACTGAAATTTAAAGAGAAAATGTTTGAATATTATTATTTTTTTTTCTTTGATACGATTATATTGCTACTTTGTATATAAAAAATTTGAAAATTAAAATGTACTTATATGTATTATCTTTATGGCAGTATATCTAGACAAAAAATATTATAAATCTGAAAAAATAATATAGTATTTTATAGCAGCTATAAAAATTAAGCAGATAATTTTGTTACAAACTTTCCAATGTATTTTGAATTAGTTATTATTTTTTATCCAAGCTAGGAAAATATATATTTTGCCGTTTAATATTTATTAACCCATCTAACCAAATAAAGATAAAAGAATACACAATGCACATGCGCGCGTGCACAGAAAACGAAAGTATTGGCTGTTTGCCTTAAGAAGGTTATAATTCCTTAATAAAGATAAGGATAGCTTGACTAAAATTATCATTGTTTTACATTCCCCAGCCGTCTTTGACGCCGTTTTTTTTATCGTATGGTATTTAACAATGTTAAAAGCATCTTAAAAACATCCGTGAGTATGGAAGCCCTAGGTATATTGTACGAATTTTTATTCAAACCGATTTAATGCTCATGTAATGCGTTCGTTGCTCGTGAAAATTTTAACAGAAACGACCTTCACGCTAAAACTAATGCAAATTCGTACAGACTTACATTATAAAAATTACTATTTGATTGAGATGTAGGTCGTATGAGATCACTTACATCTTTTCGCGCAATAGAATGTAAACGACAATGATTTTTCTCTCGTATTTTACCGCTGAAACATTTGAAATTGGTACTCCAAATAAAAAAAAAACATTTTTTAATTCTCAATCTAATAGAAAAATAATGTAGAGGGTGTTAAAAGAAGAAAAATTATTTTATATTTTAGAAAGTTTGGCGTAGAATTTTGAACATCCTGTATGATTTAAGATTACGATATTTAAAGTAAGTACAGACCATCTAAAGTAAGTATCTAATATAGTTTTGATTTTTTGATTTCAGGACAGTTCTTGTATTTTTAATATATTTTTTTTATTTATTAATATCTCTGAAACTATTAAAATATATTTACTCATATCTTAGGTTTATGTAAAATAATCTGAAAGGAAGCTAAAAATGCAATAATATACAGGGTCATTTAAAAAAATCTCCCCGCTCCACTCACACATTTTTGAATCACTGTAGAAGTTTTTTATTCTAGGATCTACAGATGCCCGATGCATTATTACCCTGTATGTATACGTAAACGGAAACATAGCTGATTTTGTATGTAAGATATCCCCAATAATTACCTATCTCGGTGCTGTTTATATTTACCTTTATTTACCATTGTATGTAATTATATAGCAGAACAAGGACATTTGACTCGGTGCGACGGGAGATCGTACCAAAGATCGTACTAACTAGCCTAGATGTGAAAAAAAATCAGTATTTGTTGTGTTAGATTCGCGAAATTATTGCACGGTGATATAAATAAAAAAACAACTGTTTTTAAACACTGCTATTGTGTAAGATTGTGCTAAAAGTCAGTGCTAAAAGATTTAATTGAATAGAAATAGGTGAAAATGGTTTTTTTGTTGTTATAGGATTTATAGGTAAGTTTCGTATGTAATATATGATAAATCTATTTTTAAAACGACCCATTTATTAGCACCAAGTAATAATAATGTAAGTAATAAAAATAAACTTGTATAAGCATACGGCGGAGTACCGAGTCTGTGGTTGGTTCCTTGTGAAACATCGGTATCGTTGAGATAAAGTAATACTCTCATTAAATTTGATAGATATCTTAAAGTAATATTATAAAAGAATTATAAGCTGCATTAATAAAAAAACTATTGAAAAATTTAAACTAATTGTTAATGTACTGTGTGTCTCATTTTCGTGTGTTTTATGTAGAGGGTTATCATTTATGAGTATAGATACAAAAATGCGGTTTTCACATCACTATGCTACTTTCTTATGAAACTAAATATACTACACATATATTTGGGCCTAGCCTTAGAAAACGTACAAAAGAAATATTTTTTTTTGTTTTCCGAAATATCTAACAACGAATATCTTTGGAACAAAAAGTGCCAGTCTCAAAAACGAAACGGTTCTGTAAAGTACACCTTTAGGAGTACAACATAATTACCAAATAAGCAAAATCAATTTTCCAAAATTTTTCGAAAAAATACCTCGGCACCCCCCTGTCGATTTTCTCAAAAACCAAAATGTCTCAGATCGCAACTAAAATATTCTTAATAGTAGTTAATTTTACGTTGAATTGACTACCGCACACCGTTTTCCGATATCTCCAAGAGATCTTGAGTTTTTTAGAAAATCTACAAAACAAATATTTTTTTCTGTTTTCCGGAATATTTAACAAGGAATTTTGGAACAAAAAGTGCCAGTCCTCAAAAACGAAACGGTTCTGTAAAGTACACCTTGTATCTTAGTTATCTTATAACTTTTCGAAAATATGAAAACTGTGTCCCGTAGAGTTTCTCACGTAGAATCCATTGGCGTAACTAGTTTTTCTCCGAGAGCTGTCGTTTTCTAAGTATGACTCAAATTTATGTTTTTAAAAGGGACAGTATATTATTTTTCTCTACACTGTATATCTATTTGCCTTCTTATGCGTTTGCTAATAAAATTACATACCCTATATTTATTTTTGTAAAGAACGTAAAAATGCATTAAATAAAATGAAAATACCCTTCTTATAAACTAGGTTTCAAATTATTAACGATTAACTTACTAAGTTAAGAAATGCATTTTCACCGTATTTATGAAAATAAGTATAGAATACATATATTATTATTTTTAGAAAGCTTATGACAAGGCAAGTAAAATAAAAAAATATATATACAGGATGTCCCATTTAAAAAAAAAACATGAATTTGAGTCATATTTCGGAAATAACAGCTCTCGACAAACTAACTAGTTACGCCACTGGTTTCTACGTAAAATACTCTACAGGACTCAGTTTTCACTTTTGAAAAAATGCAACATTTTCAAACTGGCCCTGTATTTCAGAAACCAAAGGGGCTAGGACAAATCTGTGAGTAGCATCTTTAGTTTCATAAGAAAGTAACATAGTAATGTGAAAACTGCATCTTTGTATTTTGTATCTCTACTCATAAACGAGACTCATACCTCATAAAACACATAACCCCATAAAACACACGAAAATGGTATACCCTGTATACTTGCTGTACATTACGTAAGCTATTTCACTAATAAGATCATTTATTATTAAGTAAAATCAATGACTTTTTCTCATATTATCATTCTTTTAGAATATAGGTAAAGGTTTGATAATTTAGTAGTAATTAAAATATAAAAAAAAATCATCTCAGTTAAATTTGATAAAATATAATAATGCATTAAAAAAATAATTCTATTTAGAGTCATTATAAATTGGGTGTGTAATATTGTTAATATTAGAATTACACCTACATATCATTTTTTATTCAGCAGGATTTCATCATATGCAGTTAAAATTACTTCATACGTTTTACTCATATTTATACGTGAGGTTTTTCGTTTGAAAACAATCATACTTCTCGTTTAATTTAACAATAATGAATGCAATAAATAAAAATTCTCAGTATGGTTGAAATTTTTCAAAGTTCCTAAAATCAAAAGGCGTTTCTGTGGTAATATTTCGATTTCATTCTTTGATAGACGGTTCTAATTAATTTTAATTAACTGCATATTTTTTGCTATGGTTATCACATTTTCCGATAACTATTATAACTCTTGCCTTAGCATTGAACTAAATAAATTTTGTGCTTCTTTAACATTTCAAAACGGCAAAAAATATGACGTTTTTCCATAGCAACTGTTAAAATTGCCTTATATCTATCAAAAATAGTAGATAATATAGTACTTTAACCGCAAAGTAGATTAAATGATAGCGAAGATAGGTTAAAAACTTTATTTCTTCTCGCACGTTTTTTTAATTGCTTCCATTTTGAATTTTTTTATTCCTTTTCATAAGTTATTCGGGATTCAAATGGAAGTAGTTTTGATATGGCGTTTGTCGCCTCAGCCTGAATATCTGTTGGTAATTTACTTATTTCGTTTTGAGGCTTTTCTGGCTCCAATTCAATCAGCAATCGACACGAAAGAGAATTAAACAATATTGACTCAAAACTGACAACTAAAGAGACTAAGCTTTATTTATTTGTCAAATTACATGAAACCAACGCCAACCCAACTAATATTTTTCTACTCGTAATAAATTCCTTGAAATAATAATTTCTGGATATTTTTTTAAAACGTAACTGGCTATGGAAAAAAATATTGTTTTATACACGACGATAAAATTGCATTGTCGTCTTCCGAAATTAATCTTTTCCCGGTCGACGATAAAATACCATTTTATCGTCTTGTATATAAAGTAACTATAGGTAATTAAACTTTAGTCAATAACAATCTATGAAAGAATGATATCGCAATGATATTACTTAGACACGCCTTTTGATTTTTCGAACTTCTGAAACGGTATGAAAATTTGGAAAAGTATAAACGAGATTAACCATTTTAGAAGAAGCAAATGTTTTTATTAAGAATGCGTTTTTTTCGAAATGTCAATAATAAAAAAGTGTTTCCTCTCGTAAAGGAAATTCGGGGACATACTGTATAGTATATCCTCTTGATTAATAGAAATTAGTATTATTGCTTCATCTAGAACAAAGTTACAGAAGGTTCAAAAATGCCGATAGTTGAAATAGGAATAATATGAAAACGGTATAAGTTTAAGTCCAAAATTAATATTTTTTAAAGCGTCTTTCTTGCTAATTTTTAGTTCTTTTCAATGCATTATTTTGGAAAAAAATATTATAATGGAATCGAGAACAATGGTACTATATGGTAAATTCAGAAAATTAAAGCATTTCGTTAGGAATATATGCGCGGCATTATTGCATATACCTACATTGAATAATAGAAATTATTTTACTAACGACTAACCACGCCAAACGTTTGTTATATTTTAGTTGCGGTTTCTATCAGATTTAGCGAATTTATTTACGTTAATTGGTTTTTAACAATCGATTAAAGCTAACGAAGCAGTGGCGTGTATAAAATTAATAGATTTAATTAACAAATAGTTTTTGATTAATAAATTTGTGATGAATTGTTTCAAGTGTGGTTTGTTTTGCAAACAGAAGAGGGGGACTTATAAGTAAGTACTTTGAATTTTAGTGTTTTAGTGTTAAAATTAAAAACGTATACCCGCCCATGCTAAAATATGTCAATAAAAAGTTGGTAGGCAGTTCTTTTAGTTTCAAAGTAAAGGAATTTTTTCAATTTTATTTTATCTCAAAAACTGCGACTTTGACTGATTTTGATGTTATTACTAATTTTGTTGCAAATATTATTCCTAATCTTAAATTGAAAGCCGCGTTTCGCTAGCTACTGTAATTTTTGGAGTTACGATTTTTTAAAAATTTTAACCCCCTCCCACACCCCCTTACCAACCCCCCACCCCCACCAAAAACTAATGGCCAGATTCTCGGGTGCCACAGTATTTTTGTGCCAAATTTGGTTAAAATCGGTTTAGCGGACAGACAGACAGACAGACACCATGAAAATATTTTGTATTTGGGTCATTTTGACCCAAATAACTCATTTTGAGTGAAATTAAAAAAACTTTTTTTTCCGATCTTAATAGCCTACCATACCTGTTGGTATGGTCGGCTAAAAATATAAATGTAAAAATATCAAATGTCATTTAAATGAATGTTTACTGGAGGCATACTTTCACCTATCATTCACACTAAAGCAGTATGATTCAAAGTTCCTGAAAGAATAATGAACACATTTTCAGTGAATGAAAATAATCAGTATATTCATAATTTCAGTGAAACTGAAAGCTACTTTTATTTTCTACAAAGGAAGTAATCTTAGCCGTAAAATTATGAAAATTTTTAGCATTTGTTGTTGGTGGCGCACATCATTCTCCTCGGTTAATTTTACAAAAACGGAAAGATGTAGAAACAACATATTTTATGGGTATATGTTGGAATACAATGTGGATAATTTAAAATTATATTGAAATGTACAGGGTGGGTCAAATTCGACGCTTTTAAATGGAAACACCCTTTTCTATAGGAGATTCCATAGGAGACAAAAACTAATATCGGTGTCTGGAGCTCAATTTTTGTCAAAAACATGATGGCGAAAACCGCATATCGATATCTGTTACCGTTTCGGAGTTACGGGGTGTTTTTCAAAAATATGCATTTTTAACAAATCGCTGTAACTTTTTTCCTATCGAAAATTTTGAATTTTTATGAAAACATTTCCAAAGAATCTTTTTACGTAGAATTTAATGGTTTATGTATATTTTTTTAAAAATTAATAATTTAAGAATTATCAACAGAAAATTTGATTTTTTATATGGGACACCCTGTATATTTTTAATTTATTGAAAATAATTTAAAATTACCTTTCCAAAAATATAACACACTTTATATTTTGCTTGGTTCCTCTTCGAGATATAGAGTATATAAAAATTCGCCCGCTTTAAATAAGTAGGCTTTGAACGGCACCGGCTGTAATGCAAAGAAATTCTAGCTGTGAGCATCAATTAAACCGAAAATAATATTTGCTATGAGAGATGCAGAATTTTATAACAAATTAAAATATATTTAACCAACATCAACACATTTAAACTATATCTAATAACAATAAAAATAAATAGCAAACCAAGACATGAGATTTTGCTACAGGTGTTCGACATATCGACTCTCTTCTATTATGGACAGACGGGACCGTTTTTGAACATTCATCGCGGAATTCATTAACTCAGTGAGGGTGAATAACTGCTAAGTATTTCTAATTCTTGTCTAGATTATACGGAAGAATAAAGAATTTTTATTCTTCCGCAAATATATCCATAGGATTAGATCCATGGGCATTTAAGTCAGGCGGCCTCGACGGCCAACGGCTGGGATCTTGGTTAGCTATACAATTATTATTCTTGAAATTGGCTGCAAAAAATTGTTGATAACTTCAGCGTTCAGAGGCGGTGCGTCGTCTTGCTGGAAAAATATGTTTTCGAGTTCCATTAAGGGCATATCATCAATAAGGGGTCCAAAGCCTACTAGTTAAAAGTGGCGAACTTTTAAAAATTCTGTATTTCGAAGGGTTAGGTTATAACAAAATGTCAAGTGTGCTATATTTTTGGAAAGGTAATTTTAAATTCTTTTCAGTTAATTAAAAATATAGAGGGTGTCCCAAATAAAAAATCAAATTTTCTGTTGATAACTCTTAAAATATTAATTTTAAAAAAATTATACTTAAACCATTAAATTCTACGTAAAAAGGTGCTTTCGAAATGTTTTCATAGAAATACAAAATTTTCCATAGCAAAAAAGTTACAGCGATTTGTTAAAAATGCACATTTTTGAAAAACACCCCGAAACTCCGAAACGGTAACAGATATTGATGTGCGGTTTTCACCATCATGTTTTTGATGAAAATTGAGCTCCAGACAGCGATATTAGTTTTCGTCTATCTCCTATAGAAAAGGGTGTTTCCATTTAAAAGCGTCGAATTTGACTCACCCTGTACAGGGTGTGTCAGAATTAAAATCCATACCAATGTTATATTTTTTCTTATGGAACATCCCGTATTTTATTTCATTTTTGGATTCTAGGACATAAAATAAAGCATTTATTATAAGGCTTTAATATGTCTAAAAGCTTTGGTTTTTAAGATATTTAAATATGCATGCTATAATACAGGGTGTCCCAGAAATCAGTGCAAATATTTTAAGGGGTGGTATATCTCGATAAATGAAACATATATTTTCTCTCTATCATTTTTCACATAAGTCCAAAATAACGGAATTATTTTACTTTGAACATTTCCAAAAAAAAATGATTTTTTGCAAAAATTTTGAGAACCACTGGATCTTTTCTGGATTTTCTTTCTTGTAAATTTAATCTACTACCTATGTTGCCATATTGTCAAGAAATTATGTTTTTTAACTAAAAACTAAAAAAAATTTCAAAAAATTTTTCAAAAAATTCCGAATTTTCAAAAAAAAAATAGGAATGTATTAATTATTGTATTATTATAGGCGTGTTTCTGGGGTTGAACTATACTACCAGTTAAAATATTTGCACTTATTTCTGGGACACCCTGTATAACTTGCATTGAAAAAGAATCAGCAACAAAGTTTCTGTAGTTTCCCTAATTTCGTTATTGGTAAGAATGTGTAAATAACAATATTTTAATCTATGATAAGAAATATTAGAAATTCTATTTAATAATTCCTTTAGTCTTAAGTGTTTGATTATTTAGTTTATTGTGCTATACAGTGTCCCACATAAAGTTGTTCTCGGGTATTTCTCAAACTTAATATCTCAAGTAATAAATTCCTAAAAAATTGGATTACTGATCGAATTCTGAAAAACTTTATTTGAAAAAGTTGACTATTTTTAATTTTTCGCCGTCTCAATTCTTCGAAATTGCCGTCATTTTAAACCAATAGCGAACGCTCTCGAGGTAGAGGCAAAAATAACTGATGATAGTTCGTTTTCAAGTCAATTATATAGATGTTTAGTGCTCATTAGATTGGAGGCCATCTTTAAATAAGAATCCAATATGTACAATTGTCAATTTCATTATATGTATTTATTTTTTTGTTATTTACCAGCCCTAACAACTATATGTTGGGACAAGGTCTTTTTTTGCAATAAAAATAGTAATTTGTTAAAACGACTAAATTTATTTTGTTTATTATTCTAAATTTAAACATTACAATATGATCTAGACAATTTTACTATATTTTTATAACATTGCAAACAAATCACTTTTGATAATAGCTTATTTTGACAAAATCAAGCCAAATTTGCTGACAACTATATATTGGGACAGCACAACAAGAAATTTGTTTAATACGGAGTTACATCACTTCTCGCCTTAACAACTGCCTGAACTCTTAATGGCATTGTATTTACCACAGATTGGCACATTTGAGGAGAAAAATTATCCCAAATTTCCTGCAGTTTTGTCCGCAAATCAAAAATTGTTCATTGAGGGTGGTTTCTTAAATATTGTTTCATTTTATGCCACACAGTTTCTATAACAATGAGGTCCGGACTACTTGAAGGAATAAATAAATAAATGCCTTTATTGTCAAAAAAATTTTCAATTTGTAGACAAAGGTAAACTAATAAACAAAGTAAAAAAACAAGGTACACAAACAAACAAACAAAAGATAATACAAAACATTATACAAATAATATTGTCAGTCTTATTGTTAAAACGAACATTTATAAATGTTTATAATGTCAAAGAGGGATAGATGGGATAGAACTTTTATATTATTATTACCGAACCAATTTTTAGTTGATCTTGCTGAATGGCACGATGCTCCATCTTGTTGGAAAATATAGTCTTCGTTTGGAAACAATTCTTGAACACTAGGCAAAAGTGAGGTCCTCAAGAATATGTTGATATTTTTGGGCGTTAACAGTGCCATCTATAAAATTTAATTTGCCCAAACCTCTTGCTGACATGCAACCCCAAACCATAATCCCCTTAGGAAATTTAACAACCCTCTTTAAGCAATCTTTATGAAAGGCTTCTGCTTTATGTAGTATTATTCGTTTTCGATGATCTCCCACGCAAACATCAAATTTAGACTCAGCGCTAAATATGACCTTATTCCAATCATTTTGTGTCCACGATAATTTAGATTTTGCCCAATTGTAGCGATTTTTTATTTGAATTTCTATCAGTAGCGGTTTTTCTTTGGCCTAAATAAGAATTTGTATCAATAATCTTCAGGTAATTGATTATCCACACAAAATAAAGTTTGCCTTGTAAAACCCCAGACCGCATTTGTGGATATATTTTCGGCAACATTCTCTCTTGATATATTTACACCAGTTACAGTATTCCATTTAACTGTTACTTCGCGGGTAGAAGTACTTGCAAATTTTTACTAAATTTCGTAAATCTCTCTGAGATACAACTTTGGCCTTCCCGAACTTTTACCTCTAACGTCTACGTTGGCAGATTCGCCGTATTTTTTTATTATATTAAAGACCGTGGTTTTTGGAATACTTAAATCATCAGAAATTTTTCGAATTGTTTTTCCTGTACTGTATTGACGATTGATAATTTCGCGTAGTTTTTGATTTGTAGCTTTTCCACTGACCATTACTTTGGATAAAATTAACAAAATTGAAAATTAAAAAAAATTAAATTTCTTACAGTAAATCTCACTACTCAAAGTATCGTGTCGTGTGACTTACAAGCTGTCAATGCTGAAGTAAACAGTTTGCGACATTTGTGACGTTTATAGCAAAGCCGCCTATGATGATATTAATTATTTAAAAATACTTGTCCCAACATTTAGTTGTCAGCAAATTTGTCCTTTTATGATCAAAATCCGCTACTATAAATATGGATTGATTTACAAATTATACAAATTACATATTTAAAAAATTAAACATATATTTTTCAGTCATTTTGAAAAACCAGGGCAATAATTCCATAATATGACCTTGTCCCAACATATAGTGTTGTTAGGGCTCGTAGATACTCTCTTAGCAGTTGGGCCCATTGTTGTTGACCAACTCTGCTAATTTCCTAATATCATGGTTCCATCTCAGGGTTGGTCTTCTTCTAGGTCTATTAATTCCTCGTGGGTACCATGCTGTAGTTTTTGTGGTCCATCTGTTGTGCGTCTTTCTTGCCAGATGTCCTGCCCATTGGCACTTGAGGGATTTGATTCTGTGGATGACTGGATGATTTACCTGGGTCTTTTGTCGTATCCACTCTATTTTTTACGGTATTTCCTGGTTATAAAAGCTAATCTTTTAAAAAATAATTTTCTCGCGTCCCTGTATTTTAAATATTGTTAGTTAACTTTAACCAAGTATTCCACAGACATCGTGTTAGTGCAAATATTCTTACGAGAAACCTTCATTTTAGAAAAAAAATGCGAGTTTACAGACACTATAATACAAGATAAAACGATTTATGGGCTTATATTTTTATTTATTTAGATTAAACAATAACTAAGCACATCAGTGTATATATAAAGAAATCTTAAATCCATTTAGTTTCTTTCGATTTTCAAATTGACAGTATTATAAAGGTTTTGTTGAGATATTTGATATAGTTATTTAAAAATGTTTATTAGATTTGGGTAAGTAAGCTCGTATATCTTTATCAGAGTACGTGACTTTTTCATTAGTGATAGTGATAGTTCTGAATAAAAAATAAAAAAATGTTTTAGTTCGAAAGATGACCCATCGAATTTTAGAAGATACCTTCCTCAACTTCTGGCAGTGCTTATTAAAAACTTTAACTTATTTATTTTTGGTCTGGCGATGGCAATGCCCACAATTTTAATACCAATGTTAGGTGGAAACGATGAGGATGGTGATGAGGTCATTATTTTAAGCGATGAAGCAATTTCTTGGATTGGTAAAGATTATATCGAGAGGTGTTTCACTGATGGAATAACATGTACATTTTCTTGGCAGACGCTGGCAGTCATTGGCATCAGTCGACTATAATTACATATGTATATGGCAGATATAGGCAGCTTTCCTCGCAGTCATTGGCAGCCGCTTGGCATTAAATTTATATTTTGGCAGTACATGTGCATTTTTTACTCATTGAGACACCCCTCGGTTTATACAGGGTGTTCAAAAAAACATGTGCCATTTCTCGTCAACATAGGTCCGATTTTGCTTTGTTTCGTAACTACAGGGCGATTAAATTTTATTAAAATTTACAACACAGATATTCAGTGCTACCTACAGCAAATTAATAAAAAATAATGGTATTTAAAATAATTATAAAAGATCTATTTTTTTTTAAATTTTAACATTCTGTAATTTTAAAACTATTATAGGAAGTCTTTTCATACTTTTTGATGAGAAATCAATGAGTACTTATTTAACTTTGACCAGTTAATGACATTTTTAAAAGGTTGCTATTAATAAATAATACTAATGATAACCCATATGAACGTCTCTGGTGAACATGTCGACATTTTCTTATGATTAAAATATGTAGCACTTATAATAACTTTTACTCACAAAATTTCATTTGAATTGCTAAAAGCAATTGGAAGAAAATTACAATAAATTGAAAAAAAAATCTAAAGATTTTCACCCCCTGTAGCTACGAAACAAAGCAGAATGGGACACCTATTCTTAAATGAAAAATAAATCTAATTTTTATGAGGGGAATCTCTCCACGAGAGATGGCACATGTTTTTTGAAATACGCTGTATAATAAAAACTGATTTATATCATAAAAAGTAGTGATGGGAAAAACTCTGGGATTAATTTCAATAATTGAGTACTCGAGTTTTAAGCGATTTCAATAATCGAGCGATCGCTCGAGCGAAATATCGCTCGTATTTGAAAATACGGGTTTTCGCCCGTCGCTTGTTGTACTCGTAACGCCAAGCAGTTAGTTGCGTGCGCAGAGCAAATATTCTTTCGGTGATGAATGTCAAATAGCAAGCAATGAGCGATTCGCTTGATCGCTTGATTTAGTTTATTTCAAAGCATTGTCAACGGATCAACCAATGTCAACGGATAACTTCGTATACATTTGCTATTTGCAATGTATGTAGAAAATTCGCTCGGCTTTTTATCGAGTATGTCACATTAAAATTGGATTTCAATTTATTTCATTCTAGGGTCGTTTACGTTCGTCGCTCGTTACTCATCACTTGCATCATTCATAATCGTTCATAATCGAGCGATGTCGGTTATTTCAATAATCGAGTATTCGAGCGAATTTTTACTCTAGTTGTCCCATCTCTAATAAAAAGACATGTTTTGTTTAAAAGTAAAAAGGTCACTTTCATTCTTTTTTAATGCTAGCTTCCGTCAACCATTTGTGCGTTCCTATCGGTTGCTTATTATCGGGCTTCGTTAGCTCCCCCATGGGAAGGAAACGGTTCTTGCAAATCAACAGTTTACCGTTTTTTGGCGCCTTCCTCCTGCTCTATTTTGCGACACAGCCCTGGCAATTGTTCCTCGCTTTGAGCGTCACGGGAATATCGGGAGGATTGAGTGAGTCTCCGGTAAGTGAGGGTTGTGTAGGCTAAAGTATTTGATGGTATTTTTGTTTCGTCCTTTTATGGCTAAATGTAACTTTGAGACAGTGGCGGTGTATGGTTCAAAGTATTGAAGGGGACAAGTAAAAGAAAACAAATTGTCACGCGACCATGTCTTGAAAAATTACTTTTTTTCAAACGTCACAAAATTATTAATTTATGCAACAGCCACTACTTATACAGACATTACTCACATGTATACATGCATATAAAATAAATAATAACACACGCGTGAGTTTTTGAATTTCAAAGCCATACCATTTTATAGAAATTATCAAGCTTTATTCATAAATTACTAATTCAATTATTTATTTCAATTAACATTAACATTAAATGAAAATGATTTTTTATTGTAGATTCAGAAATTGTAAAACCTTGTATGCCTCCAGATTAGGGGATTCAATCCCGGGATTCCGGGATCCCGACGTTTTTTATCGGATTTTTTCAATCCCGGGATCCCGGGAAAATAATAACAGATCCCGGGATTTTATATAATGTAGTAAAACGCTATTTTTAAGGTTGTATATGCAAAAACTCTTTTAGTTGAATTCCTTAAAGCTGCGTATAAATATGTCGAGACGAGTGCGAGAGACACCCGAGACGAGTCAACCTCAAGCGGATTTGAGGTTGACTCGTCATATTGGGACGGGGTCTGAGCTTCGAACCGAGCCTATGCCCAGCCGGACGGCGTTGTCTCCGTTTTTTCCGGAGCCTTTGGCGAACCATCAAAAGGATTGGGGCGTCTATTTAACCAGTGGCGTATACACCGCGGCTCCGCGGAACAATTGCTTCGAGTCTCAAGGGGCACGGATTCCACTTTCCACATCCCATTTTTATATAAAAATAAATATTCTTTCCTTTATTTGTAATAATGTTAATAATGCATCCTAACTAGAAAGATGCAATTTTGTCTTCTCTAAAATAGTATAGGTATGTTCGCCAAAGTAGGTAAATCTCATATACAAAGATTTATTAGTGATTTCCTTTATAAAAACATGAACATTTTATGAAAAATGAATAAACGTAATGAACTTTTCGTCGAGTTATTAACGGCTCAAACGTAAATTATGCGCTATTTCTGCTGAACGGAATTAAAGATGTAAAACAAGCTTCTTTACATATAGGATACATAGAAGATAAGAGAGGCAAATCGAGTCTGTTGAAAAAGGTGGCCATGCTCTCAGAAGTTCCTTACGGTACTCTCATAAATAAAGGGAATCGACAAAGAAAGGAACGATCCGATATAGAAAAATCCAGAAATTTGAACTATCCAGACTACTAAGAAACTTAATTTATGGCAAATATGAAAATAATAAAGTTCGCGCCATAGAAATAATTAAAAAAAAACTCTCCGAGCTTAAAAAAAACCCTGTTCAGAAAGCACATTACGGCGAAGGTTTAAAAAACTGGGAATTGGCTTTAAAATTATATACATAATAATATTTTAAAAATTATTAATAAGCGTGCTGCAATGATGGAAAGCCATAGAATAATAATGTGGCGAATTGAATACCTTGAAAAAATATACAACTTTAGAAATATATATTATTTACAATATATGTTCCAGGTTAGTTATTGGCATTTAAATGTAGATTTTTTTAAATTAATAATTTAAATCTTAATTACTTAAATTTCTAATTTTTTAAATAAATAAAGTCGAATTAGGTCTTATCTTACAGCGCTTTCAGATGGAACGGAGCGTCCGCGACGGACCGTCCGCGACTTCGAGCAAGTACCATGAGCTTATATGAACAATTTCACCTGGGTCGCGTATGCTCCGTCCGGATGAGCTATCTTGAAAAAACATCCGTGCGGACGCTCTCCGCGTACGGTCCGCTCCATCTGAAAGCGCTGTTACTCTATTTAAAAATTTTATAGATATACAAACCACATACAAAATATATTATTGAATAAAATAATTAAAGATTCAAAAAAACGGCACTTGCAGAAGGCTCCGCCGCACGGTGGAAAGACCCAATATAAAATGTTGGACATTGACTTAAAAATAAAATTTTAAATTAAATAATTTTGGTAGAAGATTTGAATTACTTAAAGTCCAGACCGTTATATTTTATCCAACTCAAAAAAATATTTTTAATTATATGTCTGTTTGAAAAGTTTCAAATGAAGATATTACACTGACTTAATTATGGTATTCATTTCTTGTGAAACAACCTAGTTTTATAAAAACTGGCAAAGACATTAATAATTTTTTTTAACTATACATATTAGTGCAAACGATTGTTTTCACTTTAAAATAAAAGATATATATAGTCACAAAAGTTTGGGAGAACAATTGTATATAAGAGACACATAAACATTTTTTTGCTGCTAAATACTATATTTAGTAGCAAAAAAATGTGTATGTAGAAAAATAAAAAAATGGCCAAAGTTGGCCAAGACTTTATATATATCACAAGGTAGATTAAGCCTTTCTAATAACGAAACTAATTTAACATCTTGCCCCAGCTTGCCCCCCTCTAAAAATTTCCATTTAATATATTACTAATACATGCTATACTAAAATCAAAAACCTTTTCAATTCCAATAAATTAATTTAAAATTTTTAGAGTCAAATTATCTTTATTTTTTTATAAATTTATTAATATTTAATTATTAATTGGATAAATACAAAATGACGCTAAAATCAAAAACAGATACAGGGTGCTACAAATATATGGAAAACTTATAAACTATTGGAAAAAGAAAGAGGGTTAAAGTGCAGTGTTGAGGTTTTTTGTTTGTAATAAAAATATTCTAGTGCGTTGATTTACTGTTATATTCTTTATATCGTTATATAATAAAGTTATTGTACAGGGTGTCCCACTAAGAATAGCTCTCGGCTATATCTCGGAAAGTATTAGCCGTGAGGCTTGCGGAAAAAAATATTCATAACTAAAGAGACCATGAGAAAATGCTGGAAATTATTTTCAAATTTGTAGAATGCCCGCTAGAGGGCGCAACTGCTATAAAAAAATTAAAAAATGGGGTTTTTACACAACTTTGCCTAGATAAGGGATACTATAAATAATAGCTTCATAATCTTCAGTAAATTTTGAATATTTTTTGTTAGAACCATTTTCCCCTATCTGCCAAAATAAAGTGGTGGGGAAGGTTAGATCTGTTTTATTTAAATATTAATAATTCCGGACTGGATGGACGGAATCCAACTAACGGGGGCTCGTTTAAAAGACCGTTTCTTACTCTATATTATACCATATAAACAATAATAGTAAGCTTTTGAACGTAGATGCTAGGGGGCGCTGTCTTACAAATTAACAAACATTGCGCGTTTTTTCAAAAAAAATTAAATGCGATGGTATATGTAATTTTAGCTGATAGTAAAGAGTAATGAAAGCTTAAAAAGTCAGTGAAAACCGCATCTTGATATCTTCTTTCAAATCGAAGATATTAGCAAAATTATATTAAATAGGAAAATATATGTAAGCCCTTAATTACCATATTTTTATAACACGGTATCAGTAGTCTTAGATTTCAGTGGTAAAATCTAAAGCTATTTCTTTTAAAGGATCAAAACTAAAACATTCCACGACAGTTTGGCAAAGTTTATAAGCATTTAAAAATTGTAAGATTTTTCCAAAACATACTATATTTTTAGGTCACCCTGTAGATGGTTTGTAATGAGCCAACCACTTTCTTTCATTAAAATTTAAAATTGTTCTGTTTATACATTATTACGATATATAAAAATAATTTTTTCGTCTTTTGGATTAAAAGTGTTGAGAAGAAAACCTCATGTCCAACCGCTCCCATAAGCTCGTTCCACTGTGCGCCGCCGCCGCTGCCGTGCCGTTATCTCCAGGTATCTCAGTCGGCGTTCTCCAGTTTTTTTTTAATGTAAACAGTCCCAATATAATTTAAATTTATCATGAATTCCTTTAATTTATCTAGCTTGTTTTTTTACCTATTTTGAAATTAAACAAACATATACAGGGTGTTTCAAAAAACATGTTCCATCTCTCGTGGGGAAGTTCCTCACGTAAAAATAAGATTTATTTTTTATATCAACCAATCCAATTCTGCTTTAATTCGTAGCTACAGGGGGTTAAAATAGGGTTCCCAACCGTCCTCTATTCCAGAAACAGTCCTCTTTTTGATCTGATTGTCCTCTTTTCTCTCACGTATTGAAAACTTTGTTACATACCAACTTCAAAATCTAAAAAATATTCGTTTATCGCCTCAATGCTTTAAAGAATTGTTAATCTGTGTCTTTTATGTAATTTTATGTTTACTTACTCTTAGTTTATGTCTTGAAAAAAGTTTTGTTGACAATGGTTTGCTTTATTTTAATAAGTTTTGAGTATAAATATTTTTGTTTATTTTAAATATTTATCGCATACCGTTTATATAACTTTTTGGTAAATTCTCGACATTTGAGCGACGTTTCAAAAATGTTTCGCCTGTGCCTCTTTTTATCCTCTCGCCCCTATTTTTTATTTTCAAAGTTGCCAACCCTAGGTTAAGTGTTAGTTTTTTTCCATGCATTTATTATAATTTTCTTCCAAGTGCTTTTAGTAATTTGAGATCGTTTGATGACAGTGCCACCATCCTCGATTTTTTTTGTTCAATGCGAATAAGAAAATATCCTGATTATATCCTGGCCTTATCCCTTATTATTTTTATTTACAAGCAATCTTAAATTTATAACATATGCATATATTTTATTTAATTGTTAACATTAGGGTAGTTTTACCAATTGTGTATGTGTGGAATTCCACTGATATGTGTTTTTAAGTTGTTTGTTAAATTTTTAAAATTTTTGATTGTATTTTGCTCTCTTAACTTTGTAGTGTCCTGAAGATGCAAATAAATTTTGCGAAACGTCGACAAATTTAAAACAAAGGACTTCTGTTGATTTTTTTCGATCCTAATCCAATTAAAAACACAGTATACTTAAATTTATTAATTAATTTTTTAAAATATTGAATGGTATCGAATAATACTTTAATATATTTATCAATATTTTAAAGTATCGATACTTTATATTCAATACAACCGATACCAAAATATCGATACTGCCTCAGTATCGCATAGCCCTATGAAGAATTTTGTGGGTTCGCCAAAGGCTCCACTGAAAATGGATAGCCGCGAGACAACGCCGTTCGACTGGGCAGGGACTCTGCTGGAGGCTAAATCGCTCGGCTCGAGGCTATAATATGACGAATTCCGCTTGAGGTTGACTCGCCTCGTCCTCGTCTCGGCATATTAGTACGCCTTTTGGAAAGAATTTGCTATAGCCTCGTTTCATACTCGTTTCGGGTTTGTCTCGTACTTGCCTCGGCATATTTATACGCGGCTTTCGCCGCCGACAAGTGATACGTCGGTGATTCCCGGAATAATAAAAAATCTTTTGAAACAAGAAGTAGCAAATCTCTTAAAACGACTAGATATAACAAATAAAATCATATTAGGTTCTTCAGATAGTTCGGAATCGGATGAAGATTTGCCAATTGCTACTATTCAGAACAGGTACCAGGCCTTAAATGACGACGGTTTATTTTCGGAGAGGCTAGATGAAGCGTTAACCAAAAAAATGTCAAATCGAATGACAGTGCCACCAGAAAACTTGGAAGCCCAAATAAAAAATGAAATGGATACGTTCCAGAAGAGTGGACAACGTGGAACAAACTTACAACTAGCTTTTGATTTTTTAAGTACAATACCGTCTACAAGTGTAGAATCGGAAAGCTGTTATTCGTCAGCAGGCTTGATAGTTACAAAATTTTGTTCTGCTATGGGAGATGACACAATAGACAATATTATATTTTTGCGCTATTCTTTTAAAAATATGGAATAATATTATCAGTCCAGTTTCTTTTTTGTTTTGTTTGAGATTTTTAATTTTAATGTTGTTTAAGAAGAATATTTACTTATTTTTATGTTCCAAAGACTTTGTTTTTGCTTTAACTAATTAACGTTAATTTTAATAAAATGTTCTTTTAAAGTAACATCGGTAACATTATTACTGAAATCCCGAGATTCGGGGTTAAGAATCCCGGGATCCCGACAACATAAAATTGTCCGGGATTGAATCCCCTACTCCAGATGCTGTCCCTCCACTACTTGAAATTACAACGGCTCGTTCTTGAAGACTTACAGCATCTTTTTCGCAATCTCTATTTTATTGTTGATGGACTCTTCGATATATCCTTCCGCAACCGTTGCAGATCGCCATCCTCCGTGTCTTTTTAACGTTGTCATTTCACTCCTGCATTTGCCATTGATTTATCTAAATGACATCTTAATGTCAGTGCTATTTATTATTTACAAAAAAACAAAACGCACATCTACATATATTGCACAGTAACATAAACGCACCCTGATAATTTATTAATTCGCAACAATGAAAGTAGAACTGGTATATCTTTTAAATCAATTATTCTTTAGAGATTGGACATGAAACAGTTCTGCTGTTGGATAAAATTTTGTATGGCACCCGCGTGTTATAACATAAAAGTCACTTGAGAAAATTAGCCCTCTCGGCCTACGGCCTCATTTACAAGTAATTTTTCTATGTTTACGCCTGCAACCAGTGTTCTTAGAAATAACAAAATATATTATTTTTATTTACCCTTTTGCCTTTTGAGGGCTGTAACTTCTTCAAGGAAAGCATTTTAGGGCGTATGTTCATAAGAACTTTTTGTTTTATTTTTATCTGTAAAATTGACCACCAAAGTGATAAACACAAAGATACACTATTTTTTAACACCCTGTATAATTACTTACAAGGTATTACCACAAATTACCTATAACAGATGCGAAAGAAAGCGACTGCATCGGAAACCGCCCGGCAAACCCGGACAGGCCTATTGAGTGGTGTAAATACACCAGTCGTTTAGTCCGGAAACCTATGCTGTGCCGTATTCGCTTGCTGGAATGACATAGTCCGTGGTTATATGTTTCTTTTTAAAAACTCGTGTAGGATTTTTGTTGAACTTTTGAACTGTTATTTCTAAGTTTTGGTAATTTGTATATCTTATTTAAAATGGGATGCAAATGTGTTTATCTATAAGAAAAAAAAAGATATTTATAGTATAAAAAATTAATTTATTTAACAAAATTTAATTAAAAATGTGACAAAATAGTTACCTTTCTATTGGTTCTATCGGACTTTTTTCGACCATATAAATCTTTATTTGTAAACTTTAATACATCAAATATTTTCAATCTTATAAATCATTTAATGATATAAATAAGAGGAAATTTCTCACATGGGTGGTTAAATTTTATAGTTTTCATATATCAAACAGCCTCTGAGAAAAGATTTCAACTCAAAATGCCTTTAATTATGTTTGACTACATCATTAAAAAGGGTCTTCAAATACATCAATGTGATATTTGTCTAAAATTTGCAAAAGAATCCGAATCTCTGGATAACTCGAAATTATTTACCCATTTAAAAGCCTTTGATCATGAAAGTGGAAAAATTTGTTCATTTTTTTTTGACGGGCTGGAAAAATTATTTATATTAAATTTTGATGAGTTTTGCACTGAATAAAACATTCAGAGGCTGTTTGATATAATGAAAACTATAGAATTTGACCACCCATGTGAGAAATTTCCTCTTATTTACATCATTAAATTATTTATTAGATTGAAAATATTTTATGCATTAAAGTTAGTACAAAAAATAAAGATTTATACAGTCGAAAAAAGTCCGATAGAACCAATAGAAATGTAACTATTTTGTCACGTCTTTAATTAAATTTTGTTAAATAAATTATTTTTTAAACTATAAATATCTTTTTTTTTCCTAATCTCCTACGAGCTGATATAATATGACGAGCAATCTATTAAATTACTGTGAGATTATACAGAAAAGTCCACAGACTTCGAGACATAGGAAAATCAAGTCCAGTTAGCGTGTGTCCAAATTTTGACAAGTTTTCAAAAATTACAGTTTTGTTTAGACTGACATTTAATTTCGCCTGACTTCTCGGTGAATGATTTTATGGGAGTACATACAATCTAAAATTTACGGCCATGAAGAAATTAAAAACTTGGAGCAGTTAAGACAGAAAATATTTAATGCCTTTGACACTGTCACCCCTGATATGTTATCCAATGTGTGGAGGGGATTTTATGATCATTTGGGTTATTGTTTAATGCAAGAGGGAGGCACTTTTGAACAATTTTTGTAATTTTTTAAATTTCATTATCCTGTTTTTTTACCGTTTACCCATTACCTACCTTGACGGACATGGGAAAACGGAGGTCCTTTTCAGGACCGCAAATATTCTGATTGAGAAAATTGGTAACTTTTTTTTGGATTAAAAAACAAAAGTTGTTAATATAATATCAATTTAAAAGTGTTTTGGTAGTTTTAATACACACTATGATATAAAATTTATTATTATTATAATGTACATTATTAATACTATTGTTCATTCGAAATGGCATTAAGGCCCAATTGCAACAATGATTTAAATTTTTCTTAAAGATAAGTAGAGCTTAGAATGGGCTGTATTTATATTTACTTTAATATTCACCTTAAATGAGGGAATTTGACTGATACAATTTTTGAATTTGAATTGTTTTTAATGATATTAACAATTTTAGTTCAATTTTTAATAAAATTTATTTAATATTAATAGAAATCCAAGAGATTTTAAACCTCTTTTAGCGATTTATAACATTTTCAAATAAATTACAGGTGCCCTTATTTTCTATGAAAATCACACAGCTTTTTTCATAGTCGCTGCAGTTGCTATAGGTATAAAAAACTAATTTTTTAAGGTGTGAAAATTGCGGCACACGCTAAATGGACTTGATTTTTCGTATGTCTCGAAGTCTGTGTATGCCTCGATAATATATTGGTGCAGATTATTTTCACCCAAACAAATAACAACCCACACTATACATTGATGCGGATTGTCTATGAACTCTTGCTGAAGGTCACAGAAACCTGAACGCGTAATTCGGTGTTCTTTCGCATCTGTTATAGGTAATTTGTGGTATTACTTTAAATATTTTTATATTATTTGCAACGTTTGCAATGATCTAAAAAATTATTTGTGATGTTTGAAAAAAATAGCCTATTAGTTCATATCTTCAAAAATATTCTTTTCCTACAATAACAGACTATGTACGCCATTGTATTCTACGTAAAAAGTTCTATAAGAAACAGTTTTCACCTTCTCGATACTTTTCACAATAATGTCAATAATTGCAGAGATACGGGGGGTGTCCCAAATTGCAATCTCAGCATCTACATGGTCAAACGAGGTTTATAACAATTTTTGTTAAAAAAAACAGCATCTTTCGTTTGACAAAAAAGTGGGGCAGGTTTCACTAATAACGGAGATGCCGTATGTCAACTAAAATGGGACATCCTATAAATGTGCACTTGTTGGGTTGCCGCCATTGCTTCGAGGGTAAAATTGTTAAGTGTGGTCAATGTAGCTTTGTTTGTTTCGATATTTTAAACTTATTTTAACAAACCATGAAATGTTTTGGTATTTTTGTTACTTATTAGGCACTTAGCTACACAACAGAAATCACAGAACCTACTCTAAAGAGGAGCTTTGAACTCAACCTCCACTCTCTTCATCTCTTTTAGGAATACTCTTTACGTTTATTTTGGCCGCTTTTAATAGCTGGAGAACTGTAGCATTAGTTAATGCTATTATACCATTAGTGGGAGTTGTATTCTTGGCTTTACTGCCAGAATCACCTTATTGGTTGCTGGACAAAAATCGCGTTGATGATGCTAAAAGGAGTTTGGCTTGGCTGAGAGGTAAATGTTAAATGTACATGTCTTTTTCTCGATTTATTATAATTTTCTTCAAAGCGCTTTTAGTGATTCGAATGCATTTTTGAGGGTAATAGTTACTATAAGTGCTACATATTTTATTGAGAAAATGGTGTCTGCAAATTCTTCAGGAACCTGCATATGGGTTATAACTAGAATACTTTTATAAAAAAAGACTTGTGCGCCATTGACGTTTTTCTCTTGTGTAAGCCGTTTAATGCCGATTAAAAATGTTCTCTTGACATTATGTCGATTTCGATCTTCTTGTTGAGATATACCCAATTTTATTAACAACAATTAATAAAATAAAAATAAAATATAATTAATAAATTATTTATTTAATCTAATTTATTATTAAATTAAAAAAAAATATAACACTGTTTTTCAGTGCTACCTACAGCAAATTGAAAAAATGGTATTGAAATAATCACAGAAGACTTATTTTTAAAGCCCTAACATTCTGGTACCTACTTAAAACTATGCATTTCAGGTCCTATGTTTATAGGAACTTTTTTTCATATTTTTTGATGAGGAATCAAAGAGTACTTATTTAAAAGTTTGCCCAGTTAATGGCACTGACATTTTTTAAAGGTTGCTATTGGACTTGGATTAAGGTAAATTAATAAAATTGCGTTTGTCTCATCAAGGAGACCGAAATACACAAAAGTGGGACTTCCAACGGACTACACAACTTTTCTAATCAAAGAAAAAAAAATCAGTGGCGCACATGTTTTTTTTTAATTATTCCAGTGATAACCCATATTTATGATTCTCTTGTAAATCTGTCGACACTTTTTTAACATTAAAATGTGTCGTTCTTTTAGTAGCTTTTACCTTCAAAATTTCATTCGAATCACTAAAAGAACTTGGAAGAAAATTGTAATAACCCGAAAAAAAATAAAGAGTTTAACACAGGAGGTTAGCTACAAAACAAACAACAATCTCTACATGAGAACACTCTGTGTTGATCCAATAATGTATTTTTAGGATGGACAACAGTACACAACATAGAAAAAGAATTCGGCGAGATACAACACAATGTCGAAGAAAACCGCACAACCAAGAAGAGAAAATCACTTTTTAACAAAGCGACCGCAAAGTTGTACTTCAAATCAAATTTCATCAAACCCTTTTTGCTGGTAATACTCACTTTTATACTCAGTCACTTTAACGTGACTCCTTATACAACTTACGCAATTAAAATATTCAGTTTGCTGCGAGTACCGATCAACTCCTACTATGCTACTATCATCACCGGAACCTGTAACATGTCTGGATCGTTACTATGTTTAATGATATTATCAATCACTGGAAAAAGACTGCTTTCTTTTATTTCTTTGTTAGGCATCTCTATTTGTTTCTTGATAGTGGGTATATATACTTGGAGTGTTGGAGTACAATACTTCACTGATGATACATCATTACTAGATGAAACGACAACGTGGATACCCTTAGTTTTCCTTGTCCTAATGGGCTTCTTCAGTTACCTATTAAGTTTTGCCCTGCCATGGGTTATTATGGGTGAAATATACTACCACGAAGTCAGGGATGTGGCTACTGGAGTTTCTGCCGCTGTAGGGTATCTGATAGGGTTTCTAGCGAACAAAACCTTCTTGAATATGGTGTCGTGGATAACACTGGGTGGTGTATTTTGGTTTTATTCTGCTGTGACAGCCGTGGGAATTATTCTGTTGTATTTCTTTCTTCCGGAAACTGAAGGAAAGAGTTTTGGGGAGATATATGATCATTATAGTGGTGTGAAAAAGTTGGATAACAAGGTTAGAAGGGATAGGAATCATTAAGAGTGGCCATATATCAGTAATATGTTTACATGGCTAGTAAAGACTTTAAGCATCTGCCAAGAGAATGAGACTAAGGCATTTTATTAAACGTCGGCGTTTTAAACAATAGGAGGATATTTCGCAAATAGCCTATCTGTTTTCAGTCGCTTTGCAAAACGCGTAATAAAGACTAGTCAGATTGCACAACAAATTTTGCCCGGGATTAGTCAAAAGTAACCTAAATTTATCCAACGACATTTCTTGAACTTCTGTTTCAAGATTAGAAAGTAATGGCACAAAAAGTGAAAATTCTGTTAAATGGGGTATGGTTAAGGACGATTATTATAAAGATCTAAATTCATTCAAAGCATAAGAGTTCCAAAAAAAAAGAAAGCAAAGTTCTACAAAGAGGCAGCCCTGTACACAAAATTAAATTACAGAGTATAATAATTAAACGAAATATTACTATTAAGTTTTTAATATATTTTGTATTTAAAATTATCTTACTTATAATTATTATAATTTATGAAATAGGGTTCAAGTTGTTTTCGTCTAAACAATATAAAATATTGACATAAATTATTTTTTTGTATAGCAAAATATGGGGTATTTTTATTAAAGCGTAAATTATTCAATGTGCTGATGCTCATAGTTGAGTAAATTTTGATCATGTTTTATTCTGCCTGGCCTCGATTTGGCATTTTGTAAAACGACTGTAGATTTTGCAGAAGTGTACAGAAAATATCGTAATTGTTTAATATATGCCTAATTCTGCTTAGGCTTTTTGGAAAGTGACTGAAAATATGTAGATAAGCTTTTGTAAAAATTCCTTCTTTGTTTTAAAAAAGCCGGCGTTATACATTAGCCTAATTAGCAATTTCCTGAGGTGGGCCTGGAGGGGGGCAGGGGTTGAGCCTGGGGGGCCTAGGGCTTTTGTTTTTTTAAAAATGAAAAATAATTTAAAAAAACACTTTTTTTGAATAAAACGTTTACATGAATTTCCCTATCAATAAATTTCATAGACTTGGTTATCAAACCATGTTTCCGTAGATTGCTTAAATACCTACAAGTTTTCTAAAAAAATTAAAAGTAACAGATTTTTTGAACACAACAAAATAATATTAACGAAACAAAACTAAAAAACGTCATTTTACTGCATCACAAGCAAATAAAAATTAATACGTACCCAAGAGTCATAAAAAAAAATTCTAAGAGTCATAATTCAGGATTTCTCTGGGGGTGCCCAGCAGTACCTGGGGGAGGGGGGAGCCCGGCACCCCCGGGCTCCAATTTTTTACTCCAATAACAATCAATTTTTAACTCCTAACTTACTATTAGTGATTATTTCACGGATAATGTGTATTTATTTATTTTTATAATGTAATTATTGTAAGTATTGTATTAACTAAAAATATATTTGTTTACATAATTCTGTGTTTTAATATTGACAGCTTCAGGAATGGGCTCAGTGGCGCCGTGGCTTAGTTGGTTAAAGCGCCTGTCTAGTAAACAGGAGATCGTGAGTTCGAATCTCGCCGGGGCCTAACTTAATTTTTTTCTCTTTTTTTCATTTTTTCATTCCGGTTAATCAAATTTTAAAAGACTGGACCATCTATGAGCACAAAATTAAACAGTTATTTATCTATCAAGGGAATTATAAAGGCGTTAGTCACCGAGGGCAAAGTTTTTGACAATAGCTGTCGAGGTTGTTAACACTTTATAATTCCCGTGGTACGTGGTATATAGATAATTTTATTTCTTACTGAGTTTAGTATATTTTGTCCCATTTTAAAACGACACAAATGATGATTTATTAATCTTTTGGTATATTCGTATTAGCGCTGCTGGTAGGAACTTTGTTTGTTGCCAGGTTACTATTGTATTCAATGACCTATTTATAAATTGACAGTTGCTGTCAATCGAGTGCTGTTTTCTGTCAAAAAAAACTAAAATAAAAAATATCTTTATTTTGGTAAAAACAAAAATCAAACTTCAAACAAAAGTTTCAAATCACAGAAAACGAGACAAAAAATAACATTTTTCCTAAAATTTATAATAAAAAAATAATAGCTTGATAAATTTTTAAGTAACTAAAAATCGGAATATCATCTTGTCACTATTATCTTCACTTAAGGCAACTAGTTCATATAGACCAGGTCCCTTCCAAGCTTTTGGCTTTTTTATCGGTATTTTGATTTAAACATTTAAAAATAAATACCATTGTACTAGCTTTTTCGTTGCCTAGACGATTTGTTAATTTAGATTGAATTATTCCAAAACTCGTTTTTTTCTAAATCAGCTGTTGCCGCTACTGCACTGAATAACTGCTCATATAGTTGTAAGAATAACTCTTTTTTTGGCCACTCAGAGTCATGAATTACAACCGATTTCCACCAAATCATTGGATTTGTGGTTTAGAATTGTGAGAAAAATAAATACTTTGGAAATGAACAAGACTTTCTAGTAAGAGCCATTACAAGCGGAACTGGGTTTTTTTACAAGAAATTCTGGGTTTATTGAATTTAGAAGATCGAAAGCCTGTTGGTTTTGGAAATATGTTAAATTTGGTACTAAGAATCTGTAATAATATATATCATGATATATATCAATCAATAAATATCAGATATACATTGTGATATATATCATTATATATATCACTTGATATATATATATATCGGCCAACCCTGTCTAACAGTGATTCCATTTACCTATAAGGAATATAAAAAATACCTTCAGTGGCTGGGACAGAAAAACATTGTAGCAGGGAATCTCGATGAAACTGTTCTCTTCTACATTTATTATATGTGACATTAATGATGTAATGAAATTACTAGAGTAGTCAGATGAGTGTTCATTTTCATTGTATATTATTACTCAAACAACTAAATTTGAAAAATTCCTCTAAACCGTTCGATTACACCAAACGCATTCTGTCTTTTTGCCATTCCCAAGAATTTCCTTCTTAACTTTAAATGAATGCGAACCTTAAATTACGAGTGAGTGACTTGACGGCACGATGTATTGTATTTCTCCACTTTGTTGTGCAAATCGTTTCACTGTTAACTTTAACCGCGAACTGATTGAAACAAAGCATTAAGTTTTACCAATAAAAGGAACAGAACTGTCTGGCTATCTTGTGTAGCAACTAGTCGAGAGCTTATTTCTAAGTTAAAAAAATTATAAACTAAGCAAAAAAAAACTAAACAAAAAAAAATTCTTAACTTTTTTTTTAGCTTACTGTCTAACTTAACTTTTTCTGTTACTTAAAATAAAGTTTATATTTTTTATGATTTAATTACAAATGTTTAGTTAGAGAGTGTCCTTCACTTGAGAGTGTCCAAATACGCTTTTTGCGGCATAAACGGCCGTATCTCAAGAGTCTATTACGCTATACTTTCGGGTCGCTCTCAGTACATAGTCTCATATATTATATTTTAGAAATCTGCCTAAGGTTTAGCCCGATCCTGTCGTGTTAAGCCACACCCAAGATTCCAAACAGACGTGCTTTGGTTAAAGACGGTCCTACACGATGCGTCCAACGTTCGAACGAACGTTCGAACCAACATTTGACACAGTTTTCGACAATATTACAATTGGCGAATGTGTCTCCTAAACGATGCTTCGAACGTTCGTTCCAACGTTGGACGCAAACCTGGCGCTACATTTGTGAAATTAACTCAGTGTCGTACGTACTCTTGGCTTGAGCAGATATGGATAATATATTAAGTGCTGGGATTGCCGCTGGTATGATAGTTTTAAATTGCGCCAAACTGTTAAGAAGCAAAAGAACTAAAGAAGACGTATCAGGATCTTATGAATATGTCTATAGCATCATAAGCAAACCTAGATGGTTTGTATATATCTGCACTCCCAGATCCGGTTGTATAAGAATCTATAACTTTATAACTTTCCTCCTCAACGTTCTATACGTTGCCATTACAGATTCTTATTTTTTTCTTCAGTTCTGCTACTGACAAGTCTATACTCATTTCCTGAGAAATGTCACGCCAAGCATCAATTAAGGTATTCCGGTTTTTATACTCGGTATGCCTGGGATTCCATATAATTGGATATTTCTCGTAAATCGAAATAAATTCCATTATCATTTGATTATTCCACTCCATTTTAACTAAAAACGGAATATTTTGAAAGTAATTTTAGTAAAAAGTAAAATCCTATTCACATATCTAATATAAGAAGAAAATCTTGATGAATAGAAAAAGTGAATGAATAAAAGGAAATTTCAGTGTTTTCACTAAAGTAATATACCAAAAGTAAAAAAAGTAATAAAATAACCAAAAATTCTGTCAGATATTTATTAACACAAAGAAAACCAATAATTAATCTTTTTATATACCTATGTATGTAATATTTCTGGCAAAGAACAAATCACGAAAAAATTTCAGCCTGAAGAGACTACGTTTTAGCATTAAAAGCGAGGCCGCTACTGATCCCTAGTAAAATATCAGCCACGTGAAGACTCCCGTGTAGGAGCGCAGCGAACATTACTTCGAACGTTTGAAGGTCCTTTGACTCGAGTAAAATTTACCGACAAGAGCCCGAACTTGCTTCGAACGTTCGACACATGAATTTCTGCGCTCCCACACGATGTGGCGAATGCCGCGCGTTCAACGTTTGAAGGTGTTCGCCACATCGTGTAGGACCGTCTTAAGGCTTGATTAAAGTTTGCAGAGCTTCAGCATTTGCCATAAAATAGCGAGCAATTTGTTACAAAACCATATAAATTATATATCACTGTAATCACAAAACTTCAATCTATTTCCGTATTGTAACGAAATTTTAAATTATGTCTTTATTTTAGAGAAAATTTAGACCAAACACAAGGAATATTTTGTTGGTGTTTCACCATCAAAATCTTAAAAATAAAGAAGTTGTCTAAAAATGTTCAACAATACGGATATAGTATAATTCTTTATCTTTAACTCCCTTCTTCATTTGTGTAAAAATACCTAGCCAGTTTTACCTAAAACGTTAAATGCCGAACGCTTATTTTGCTACTTTTTCGGACTAATAAAATGGACTCGTAAGGGTTCCGCTTTTTCCTTTCGAGGTACGGAACACTAAAAAATACGTTGCGCTGAGATGTTTACATTTAATTTAGCTACTTTCGTTCGAAAATAGGAGAAAATCCAAATTACACTCTCGAGTACATCAGATCCCCGCTTTTTGTTTATTTTTAGACGGTCGGTAGACAAACTCATCCAGCCAGAATCTAAATATACCGGGTCTCGTACGACGGAATGTCATAAAAGATACGCGGAAAATAATAAACGTGAATAAACCGATAACTCGAATCGATACTTGTCGATGTATCTCGATGTCGGTAGTATTCGGATCAATAGAAACAAATTTCTGTTGTTGCTGACAAAAAATTCCGGTAAAAAGATCATTTGGCGCGTGTTCTCAGTGATGGTGATGAAAACATTCGTTCATTCATTGGAAAAACTATCGAACTTTAGTGAAAACTTACAACCAAAAATTCCAAAATAATTTTTTGGGGGTATATTGTAATTTTAGTGTGTTACGCATTAAGAAATGTAATTATTTTGAAAAGAAATGAGGTTAGGAACCGTCATATATGTTATGTCCTGGACCGTGAATCGTAACGTGCTTGCCAAAAATCCACTGCATATTTTTTTGATAATAAATTTTGGGTATTTAGCGTAAATAAACATATTAATATTGCTTATGAATAATAATCTTATATTTTTATTAGAACAGCTTTCCATAATAATGTTTTTTTTTCAAACGTCACTAAAGTATTAATTTTTGCGACGTGTTACTGAAACAATGATGACAATAAAAAAAAGTCATTTTGACGCCTAGGCATAAAGGAAAAGCACTTTTACGCCTGAGCACAAAAATATGAAAATATATTATTAAACTGACATGAAGTGTCAAATTCAACGAGCGTAACCATAGTTTCTTGATATATACTTACATACAAGGTATTACTTTTAAATCTTTTGATATTATTTGGAACGTTTGAAATTGCTTAAATTTCTTTTTTTAATTTTCTGATAAAAAAAACTTCTAATTTTTTTAAACAATTTAAAACTTTCTCAATAATATAAAAATATTTAAAAGTAACACCTTGTAAGTTGGTTACGTTTGCTGAATTTGACACTTTAAGTCAGTTTAATAATATATTTTCGTATTTTTATGCCTAGCAAATGCCTAGGCGTTAAAATTACTTTTCTATATTGTCAAGTACGACCCAAAAATTCGTAGAAAAAATCCAGTGGTTCTCAAAATCTAAGCCATTTTTTCAAGTTTTAAAGAAAAATAACTCGGTTATTTAAAAATCGGCACCAAAGCCCAGAAATGCCAAATATACCGGGTGCGTCTCAGAAGTGGCTCACCCCAATAACATTTTTATTTCCTCAGATAAAACAACGAGATTTGGTAAGTTAGTATATGACATTTTGGTCACTTCCTGTTTCACCGGAAATCAAACAACATCTTTTGATTTTTAAATGGCACCCTCGGTATTTTTTTACTTTATTCGATAGAAAATGACATTCTGAATAGAATGACATATAATATGTCAACTTTTATCATTCTCGCTTAATAAAAAATCGTATTTTAAAATTAAATCTAGAGTGACATAGCTATGTTAAAACACTTCTTCTTAATCAAGGAGCCTTGGAAAAATAGATTTGATCGTTTAATGTTTTTAGTGTCTTATCCTGGCCAGTTAGAAAATGCTCAAATCGTACTTTTAATCATATCTCAACTTTTTCAATTGGAACGGGGATGGCTCATTAACATATTTGGGAAAAGTATTTTTTTACGAATAATTTGATACCACACACTTGGTATTTCGAGTCAAATTTTCGTTACGAACCACAAGTTATAATTTCAAATACACCATATGCGGAAATGTCAAAAGTTGACATATGATATGTCATTCTATTCAGAGTGTTATTTTCTATTGAATAAAGTAAAAAAATACCGAGGGTGCCATTTAAAAATCAAAAGTTGTAGTCATTTCCGGTGAAACAGGAAGTGACCGAAAGCAATTGAATACGTCAATCAATTCTAATTTATGTCATATACTAACATACCAAATCTGTTTTTAACTGAAAAAATAAAAAAGTTAGGGGTGAGCCACTTTTGAGACGCACCCGGTATATGAAATGCCGGTATATCTTATATGTTTATGTTTTAAACTATTTTAAAATTAGAAATAAATAAGTAATATATGGTTGTGTATGCAGTTAAGAAAAATAAAATATTTTGGTGATTTTTTAATGTTGTCACCATAATTTGCTTTAAAATGTGACTTTAAAAGAAGGACAAGTAAAAAGTGACCATAAAATGAACGCTTGAATTGAATAACTAGGATCTCCTTTCCATGAACGGATTTTACATGTTTTTTACAAAAAAATGTGGCAATTATGGGTGAGTTTGAAATACAAATATTTGACTGTTTATTTATTTGTAATATGTAATTATAACTTAGTTTTAAAAATGATGTTTGATTTTTCACTTCGTTGATATTTGATACTTAAATACTAGAATAATAAACAATCAATTTTAAAATTAAAATATTCAAAGTACTCAAATGCCCAATAATCAAACAGACAAAAGAACGAAACCAAAGCAATCAAAACAAATTGTAAGCGTGTTTTGATTGCACATTCTTTCATCATTCAGCCTGTTTCTTGATTTAAAGACAAGCTTTGGGTATTTTGGTAGATTATTATATGGAGGGCAGAGGTGAGGATAAATATCTCTTATGGGACTTTATTTGAAGAACTGGTCACTAAAATGTGAGATGACCCGCCTACAGGGCCGTTCCTGGCGAGCGTGCAGTGCGTGCACGCACGTAGGCGCAACATTTTGGGGGCACAAAATCGAAGGGTCAATCAGTACTTTGTAACAAAAAACCGATACGCTTTCTTGCCAACAAATACTTAAACATAGGATAAAGTTTGCTTAGCGTCTTTTTGGCGTTGGCCGCACCGAATAAACAAGTCTAGGGCAATCTGTCGGCAACATAATGATCTCATCTATTTATTTTTCATTTTATTCATTTTATGGAAAGCACTGTTCATTAAAATCTTGTATCCTATGTTACAGGGCTTGTTTCTCTCTACCATTTCCTGTCTCACAATGTACCGTTTGTGTCGGGGAAGGAATCATAGTTTCATAGTTGTCGATTTTCGAAAGAAATCAGTACATGTATAGTATTTCGTATATTTTTCATTTTATTCATTATATGGACAGCACTGTTCATTAAAATGTTGTATTCTATGTTATAGGGCTTGCTTCTCTCTACAATTTTCTGTCTCACAAGTTACCGTTTGTGTCGGGGAAGGGATCATAGTTTCATAGTTGTCGATTTTCGAAAGAAATCAGTACATGTATAGTATTTCGTATATTTCTCATTTTATTCATTTTATGGAAAGCACTGTTCATTAAAATGTTGTATCCTATATTATAGGGCTTGTTTCTCTCTACAATTTCCTGTCTTACAATATACCCTTTGTGTCGGAGAAGGGATCATAGTTTCATATTTGTCTATTTTCGAAAGAAATCAGTACATGTATATTATTTCCGATTTTTAGTTTATTGTTTTTATGTATTTTATTTAAAATGGGTCAATTTTTTTTCTTTAGGGTACTATTTTTGTTACTAAATATTTTTGTGTATTTGTTTGTTTTATTTATTTAATAAATATTTTTATACTTTAATTAGAATTTTTTTTACATTTCCAATTACATATTGCCCGTTTGTCGCAGAATATAAATTCTTTAAATTTTGGAGATTAAGATTAAAATATATAATTGATTTAAATACAAAAAGGGCGCACCAAAGAATGCTGCACGTAAGCGCCAGATATCCCAAGAACGAGCCTGCCCGCCTATATAAAAATAAACATTAATGAACTGAAACTTATAAACAGCATGACCATGACCGAATCAACATAACAGTGTAAGAATCTATAAGTGTATTAAATGATTTTTTCTTTATTTTTTGCAGAATGAACGATGAGAAATCAGATGGAAGACCGAGGATATATCCTGTACAAGATCAGCAGACGCCAGTGAAACTAATCGGCCATAGATGGCGTGATTCTAGAAGGTATGTGCATATTTATAATAATATAAACAATGGTGTACATTTTATCAAATTTTGGTAAAACTAATGGAAAGAAAGGGCATGTGTAATATATTTTTGAAAGCAGAAAAAATGCTTTCTTTTAATATTCCTGTTAAGTACATGTATGTCATTATATACAGAGTGTCATTTTCTATCGAATAGAGTAAAAAAATCGAGGATGCCATTTAAAACTATATTACAACCTTCTTAAGACCAACTGGTAGTAAACGCGATTAAAAATAAAGAAGTTACGGGCTAAGTAAATGACGTCTAGAGTTTGACCTCGCCAAAATTATCATCGATTGTCATTCCCGAGCCGTCTTTGACGCCGTTTTTTTTCGATCGTATGGTAGAATTTACATGTAAAAACTAAAATGTCTCAATTACGGTACAAGGTATAAACTAACAATTATATTTCACTGTTGCTTTTCGGGGAAGCCCTGGAAACTAGGAAGAAAATTTGTCTCTCCCTTAACAAGATTTAGCTCGAATTAAAACGTTTTAATCTTATTTGGTGTAATCCAAGGGAAGGTCGTGGAAAACACGAGCCATTTTATACAGGACAGTTTTTTTTTTCAGTTGACTACGAACAGTTTTTTCTATCGTGTCGGTCATATTCCTTCTAGTTTTCGTATCTTTTTATTTTTCGGAAAAATTTGATCAAAATAATAGAAAAAAATGGCTAGCAGGAGTGCGTTGAAATTGAAAAACAGCGTTTCTAAAGAAAATAAAGAAGAAGGAGATGATATAGAAGAGGTGGATGCAGATGATGATAAAGGGTTAGTAAATCGAATAAATAGTTTGTCCTAACACTTAACTGCGTCTAGTGTTTTGTATTGTCAATTAAATCCGTGACATTTTTGTTTGGTTGCGTAGATTACTAAAATTGTCAAAAATTGGTCGCAGAGTACAGTTCGATGCCTCAACTATGATAGAAAAACCTAGGCCACTGCCTCAAATTAAAAAGTGAGTTTTATTCACCCTATTTATTAATCATCTTCCATCCGCAGGACCTTATTTATTAAACACAATCTAATTATTTAAAGTTTGGAAGTAGAGCATCCCATCTTTTTAAGGTACTAAACTTACGTGCATAGAAATCGGCCCACTGTGAACTTTTGGTTTTAACTCTGTCTTTTAGAATCTATTTATCAGAGCAAGTAAAAAATATGAGCTGTTTCAAAGACAATTTAACATGCTTTAATATGAGCATAAATTTATCCAGGGTTTATATGCGTACCAACGCGTAAACAAATAAAAGGTATTTGTGTTGTGGTGACAATAAGAATAACAAACTTGTCAAATATTGCAATTACTACCTTAGTAATCGAAATTTTCACATTGTTCTTTTATTTTTGATTAGTTGTATTTCATTGTTTGATTAGTGTTTCAATTTAATGCATACATTACCGGAAAAAGCCGCCCAAGTAATCGCTTTAATCGAAAATGGACTTAAACAGGGAATTGTAGCTCGGCAACTGCATATGACACGCGGAGCGGTTCGAAGAGTGTGTGAACGATATGAGGAGTCCTTTTTGAGAGGATCCTTTCGTAGTCGACTTGGAACTGGTAGAAAGAGATATACAACGGATCTTGATGACCACTTTATTGTGTCAACAATGTTAAGAAATCGGCGTCAGGTGCAACAACAGCTCCGTGAAACACGAGGAGTGACTATTATTCAGTGGACAGTAAGACGAAGATTGAAGGAAAGTAACATGACCCCCAAAACACCCGCAATTGGTCCAAAACTTACCCCAGCTCATCGTCAAACACGCCTGCCTTTTGCACGGAACATCTGAATTGGCCACTAGAACAATAGAAAATTTATTCTCAGATGAGACCAGGATATGCCTCTATGGTAGCGACCGAAGAAGAAAAGTGTTCCAGAGGCCAGATTAGCGATTCGCAGAATGCTGCATTGAGGAGCGGATTGCTTATGGAGGTGGTTTCTGCATGATCTGGGGTACAATTTCTATGACTGCGCGAACCGACCCAGTTTTTATCCGTTAGGACGACCGTCGGCACAGGAGAGGAGGTTTAACTGATGCTAAGTATATTGAGGAGATTTTAGCAGTTCATGTGGTACGTCGACTACATTGGAAGCGAATTCACTTTTATGCATGACAATGCGAGGGTACACTCATCAAGAATCGTACACGATTACATTTCAGAAGTCGGAATTTGGGTTACGGAATGGCCAGCATGCAGTCCAGACTTAAACCCGATAGAACATTTATAGGATGAGCTAAAACGAAGAATTCGTACTAGACGAAGAGCTCCAACTTCTATCCCAGAGCTCATTGTTGCAGTAGAGGAAGAGTGACTTAACATCCCGCAAGAAACAATATCAAATTTGATCGAATCTATGCCAAATCGAGATATTGTTAGAGCAAGAGGGGGTCATACCCATTATTGAAAATTTAGTTTAGTTAATTGATCGTAAATAAATAAATAAATAATAATATACCTCTTAGTAATAAAAAACGATAATTTGTTTCATGCATTAATTTAATAATTTTAATCCAAAGAAACTAAAATACAAATTAATATCTCTAAACTTTTCAAAGAATATGAAATTGTCTTTCAAACAGCATGTATTTTTTCTTAATCTAACAAATAGATTCTAAAAAATATATAGTTAACTTCAAAAGTTTGCTTTGGGCCGATTTCTATGCACGCAAGTGTATAACGTAGTATTGTAGCACAACCAATTATATTTTGCAATGATAAAATTAAAAGAAATTTCGTTTTATTTGAACTAGGCATCTAAAAATTATTTGCAAAAATCTACCTTGAAATTACTAAAAACAATTATAATACGAAAGCTACAATTAAAATACCAGCAAAAATATAATTTTTTCATTGTCAAATCCGATGTCACATTTTTGTGTTTACAAGAATTTATGTGGTTTCAAAAAGGTGTTTATTTTTTCTGAACTGGAATGATCATCTACAAAAGAATTAGTTGAACTGAGAATAGTATTCGCGGTATATGATTTGTTTGCTGTTCATTACCCGATCACTCGCAGGACTCGTTCATACCACATATATCCACAATAATTTAACAAATAAAAGAAACATTTGTAACTATATAAAACTTTACTAAACTGTACTAACCACACACATCCACAATAATTCAACTGATAATCGAAATATTTGTAATACAAGAAACTTTATTAAACTCTACTAATTAATAAAATGGTTCATAATCCCCCATTTACAGCCAAACAATACCCCAAATGATTGTGTAATTCACGCCTCACAATACTAAGCTGTTAAGGGGAGAATCTTTAGCATTCCACACAGATGTCGTTTTCAGTCCATCTAAATTTCTGTATTTAATTCCATAGAGACAGTTTTTGAGTGTGCTCCACAGGAAGAAATCGTTGGGCGAAAGATCCTGTGGTATTTTCCTACTGTATCCCTAATAAACGGGAGTCAATGTTTTTCTTTTCTGCAACATGAAGACTATTCCAAGATTGTTCCAATCATTTTTATCTTCACACTTCCATGTGCTTAATACCTGAGTGCCTTTAGTTTCAAACCTTAGGTTTGTAGCGTTTTTTATAAACATTACCACTGCGAACGGCAGCTTTTCGTTGGTAGAGCAGTCGTGGATAAGGTATTTCACTGGAAAGAACTAATTAACAATAATAACTTGAAATTATAAATATTGGGCGCCAGGCATGAACAGAGAAAGAAAACACAGTTGTTTATCACTTAGAACTAGTGACTATATTCATTCATGATGTTCTTTGCTGGTACATGACATTGTAAAGTTCTAGTAAATATATAGTGGTTATATGTCAAAGAAAGTGGTGTTAAGAGTTGTACTAAATATCTATGAAAACAACTATGATAAAATACAAGACATGTAAAGTTTAAGAGAATATATGAAATGTAGCATTACTTTAATTAATTTGATGTATTTTATATGATGTTAGTGCAATAATAATATCTATAAAAAAGTAATATTATTACAAGGCATAATGTAATGAAACCTAAAATCTAAATCATATTGTAACTACTAAATCGACATAAATGTTCTTAATAATCTAACCACTAAATATAGTCTGTACGATATTATTTAAAATGTACGTTATTTAGTTAAGACTGAAAATCGACTGAAAACCAAAACCTAAATCTACACTTAGCTGTTCTTGAGGCAATCCTGTTTCGAAGAGTAGCAGCGTGAGGTAGGCTCATATCTCTGTACTGTCTGTCGGCGATCCTGTTGGCCAAAACAACAAAAGGGGCCAGAATGAGAACACCATGAATCAATACAGCCGTAGCTACTGACTAGGCTTAGATATGGGAGCGAAGCAGCATGGGGCTCAAGCTACATCCACGCTGGGACACTTTATATGCAAGAAAAATCATTCCTACTGGGGACACTCGTCCACAGGACATCCGTACATAGGATAATGGTACAAGGGAACACTACCCGTACCTTGGAAACAGTCCGTCCATAAGATAACGGTACAGGGGAACACTACCCGTACCTTGGATACTACTAGGACCTTGGATAATGTCCCTACCTTGTAAATAGTCGGTACCTTGGACCCTAAAAATATGAAACTCTTGTTTAAAATCAAACAAGATCTAATAAACAAAATAAACCTACCTCGAATTACTTCCGAAGGCTCAATAATAAACAAAGAAACTGTCCTCTCTTCCATGCAACATTCTGGAGGACAAAAAAAAGGGACGCCAACGTGCCAGCAAAATACAAATACAAGTTAAGTTGGGACATCCAAAACTCTACCCTAAAAATATGCAGTAATAATATCGAATCTAAATGGATAATATCTCATCTTTACCTGTTGCTTTGAAATAGCAGCTGATTCAAATTATACAGCAAGATTTAAATAATCACCATTTCTAAAAGCCGGGATACAACAGAGCGGCCAAACAAAGTGAGGTTAAGCACGGAGAGAGTTGACAGAAGCGATGTTGACAGCGCCTCCTCAGAGCGATAACAGGTTTGTGTTAAACGATAACAGGGTTGGCGACTAGGGAACGTAAAAATTATGCCAAGTGTGACAAATAAATTATCAGGCCTGAACGATACGCAATCCGATGATGATACGCCTGATATCATATACAAAGACATGTAACGAACTAAAAACGTTACAGGTTTATTCTTTAAACTGTTGACTTATTCGGTATATGCTTTCCGAAGACTGAGCTGAGAACATAGGTATTATCCATATTATCTAACACAGCGAGAATATTATTTCCTGCAAAATGCCGTTTAACTATCGCAACTTTTTCAGAAGTTGAGAAATTCATAATTATTTTATACATTTATATACAAAATTACTCTATTTGGTACCTTCAATTTTTCTAAACAAAATGTGACATCGAAATTGACAATGACACAATCACATTTTTGCTGGTATTTTAATTGTAGCTTCTCTGGGTCGTATTATAAATTTTACTAATTTGAAGGCAGATTTTTGCAAACAACTTTTAAACGACTATTCCAAATGAAACGAAATTCTAGACAAAAATACAACTTTAACGCCTCTTCAAAAATGTCTATTAAAGCTTTTGCATAAAATTATCTGGGGAGATAATGCCGTTTTCCGATGCACCACACGGTATAAAATTTTAAAAAAAAGAAAATATAAAATTTCACGATACCTATATAAAGAAAAGCTTTCGTATAATATAAACTCACTTTAGGGTAAATTAAGTTAATATTTTTAACTTTAATACCCATTAGCACAGAATATCTAGCGTAGCTAGGTATTCTACCATTTCATGGTTAAGCCGCCACTGAAAATAAGTAGGGCTGGTTACAAATTTAGCACTTGATTTACATAACCTATTCTCCTCAAATTTTCCTATTAGTGCTTCTATAGGGCGCATCCGAGGTAAATCACAATAAAAAATCTTTTTAACCCAACGTTACATACGTTCCCTTATTTCATTTAAATTGTTAGTTATACAGTTTGCCAAAATATTACATTATATTACCTCTGCAACTTGGTTGAACAACCCTGAGTTAGGTGTTACATAATATGATTTATGATAAATCAAATAATTTCAATAATGAAAAAAATATTAATACATTTTTTAAAACGCTTAGCAATTACTCACAGTTTAAAGAGAAAGCTCTGGCAATATTCTATTAAAAATTTATGAACGTTTTATGCGCGGGCAAAAAAAATCCTGAATGCATCAAATAAGTATGAAAGGGAAAATGGCACGTTGTATAGAGGGTTATAGGGCTTTATTGCTCACTGGAATAATTGAATATAAGTGGATTTTGCCGATTCCATTTGAAATTCGCGTTTTTTTCTTTGCCCCTCGCGTTTAGCCAGGCTTCAGAACGGTTTTAATGGAAATCAGATCGAACTCGCCATTTTTTTTCTATTTTTTCCTTTCTTTCTAGTTTCGAATAAAATGTTTTGACGGGAATTACCAAAATACAGTAAGTGATTACTTTTACAGGATTATTTAAGTGTATTAGCATCAAATTTTGGTATTAATAGTCCGGGCGGGATATTAAATCTAGTGAGTTTTTTAGGGGATTTGGTCGCTACATTAAATTATATCAGTAGAAAAAAAAAATAAAGGTGTAAAAAAATAAGATGTTTCCCCTCGGAAACGGTAGGTAGCTAAACGATCAGTAGGGGTTCTAGGAATAGAGCTAGTGGAGCTCTATATTCGCCCCATTTAAACTGTGTTTCGAAAACGCATAGTTTCCGAGATATTTAATTTAAACGATTTGCTGTCGATTTTCTGGATATATCCCTTTGAAAAAAAATGAATTTAATTATTTATCAAATTGTGTTATACCATTTTTTACCTATATCTTGAAGTTTTGGTAGAAAATACATTTTCTTATAATTTAGACCTCATTTATCAATATACCCATGGAATATTGACAGATATATATATATAGATTGAGTACAGATACTAATATTGTCAATAAAGTTGGTTTATTTCATTATAAAATAAAAATAAAACTGTTTAAATATTTGTTAAAGGGGACCAATTAATATGATTCCAGTATTCAAACTACATTAATTGACTGTTTGCTTTGACTAATAATAATTGCTCCAAATACTAAAAAAAATAATTTTTTATTTGTATTAGACAGTGTGGTAAAAACTAACAAATTAAAAATATTATTTCATTTTTTGACGATTGCTTATTTATTATTTATAACAACAGGTACGCTCTGTATCATGTAAAAATATTTTTAAATTGTAGCTCTAATAGTCCTTCAACGAACCCAAAACTTACAATTTGTAAAAATCTAATCGTTTAGCTACAATACTCCGTGTCGTATGTGGTGAACAACTCTGTATCACTAATTTCGTAAAATTTGTATTTCCTAAAATTTACTTTTAATTGCATATTAAATGTTTACTTATATTAAACATATTTTCTTTGTTGCAGGTAGGTGAAACCATTACCAAACACAGTGTTTAGATTCCATTTAGATCAATAAATTGTAAGTAAACGTTTATTAATTTCTTTTTCAGCATTTTTCAATTTTACATTTCTATTTTTTTACTAAAAAAATTTAGAACAAAAAGAAATAATTATCTTTTTTGCTTTAAATAATATTAATTAAAGATAACATTTTCTGTGATAGAAGAACTCAACAGAGTAAGGTGCGAAGCAATATAAGATTGTCTAAACTTCAGTTGCAATCGATTTACTTTTAGGTGAATGTATCTGGAAATAGCTAAATCTATTTTTGATTATTGTAGTCTATTAGTTTCTATTGATTGTATTTGGGAGTGAAAAAACAAGTGAAACAAATAAATGGCGGTAAGTATATCAAAATTTTAGTTTATCATAAATTTAGGAAATGGTAAAAGTGGCTTAGATTTTAAAATTTTATAAAATGCGCAAACACGTTTTCTACAAATTTTTTTGAAGAATTTGGTATACTCGTAATAGGGGTAAAAGTTACAGTAAAAATTAGAAATCCAGTAAACATTAACAATCACTAAAAAAAAGGAAATGCTAAAAATTACGCATTTCCTATTATACTCCTTGCTTAATCTTTTTATTCAAATTATGTCCACGGAAGATTGGGATACCCTTATTTCAGATATGAGTTTAGTCAAAATAATCCCTACTACTAAAATTTTTAACAATCTTTATTTAATCTGTAGGTAATCCGAATAAAACCTGCTCCAACTTCTTTATTTAATTAAGGTTGTTGCAATGAAATTGTTAGGAAGGCCAGAAAAAAACGAGCGTATTTTATTAAGTAATGACGCAGTAGCAATTAAGAAAACTTTTTATCGCGCCGGAAGTTTTAACTATTAAGATTTCCGACCACGGGCTGCGTAGTCGTATTTTTTCGTTCTTAGGCAACCCCCTCCACGGCCACTTCTGGGTCCAATTAAAACTTTTATAGAGCGCTTTATGTCCAGAAAAAAAACGAGTTTATATACTTTAACTGAAGTAGTTTATTAAATATTTTGAAAAGGTAATACGTACGCGAAACGCTTTTCTCTAATGATGCCGCTCAGTATTTTAATGGCTTTAAATCACTATTCTCTGGAATCGTTGCAGAGAAATCGATATTTTTTTTATTTGGACTAATGATTTGGAATGACTGAGACTAATCCATTTGAAAACTTTCGACATATTCATGTCATTCTGTCCTTAATCCTACGTGGAGCATAGGTCTTCCATAAACGCTCTCCAGCGCCGGGTTATCGGTTTACTGTTTCGATCTCCTTTTTAATTGTCCTTTGTCATGTATGTCTTGGACGATCAGTTCCTCTACTGCCTTTGGATTCCACTCAATAACTCTGCCAGCGATGTTGTTGCCACTTTGCCTTAAAGTGTAACCAATCCACCTCCATTTCCTCAGTTTGATCTCGTTATACACCTGCCTCTGGTTGGTTAAGCTCCATCAATTCTGATTTCTGATGATATTTGGCTAGAATATTCTTGCAATTTTCAGCAGACAGCGGTTTAGTTCAGTCATCGGGGGTCAAAAAAGGGCTCTGTTTGGAAAAAAGTCCGGAAGTTTTGAAACTTTGCAGGTTTTGGGGTCCCTAACTAAAATCCATAAAATGCACATTTCCAGACTTGGCGCCACCATCTTGCCAAAATGACGCCCGAAATCTGTATTTTGTAAATATCTCGAAAACTATTCGTTTTTCGCAAAAATTTGAAGAGAGCAAAATTAAAGAGAATAAAAAAAATCCTTCTCTCTACATGTATATTATTTCGTATATTTTTCATTTTATTGATTTTATGGAAAGCACTGTTCATTAAAATGTTGTATCCTATGTTATAGGGCTAGTTTCTTTCTACAATTTCCTGTCTCACAATGTACCTTTTGTGTCCGGGAAGGGTTTATAGTTTCATAGTTGTCGATTTTCGAAAGAAATCAATACATGTAAGTAGAGGGAGATGGCCGATTCTGCGCCAGGCGGCGGCGGCGGCGGAGGAGGCGTCATGTTACATCATCAGCTAGGAACATTTAAAATACGCTAATAAACGAGAATAAACGGGTTTAAACAGCTTTAAAACAGAAATAAACGGGTTTGAACAAAAAATGAACAGGTCTGTTGTAATAAGCTAAAAAGCAGTTCAAAGTAGTTTAAAAGCGGTTCAAACCTGTTTATTCTTGTTTATTAGCGTATTTTAACTGTTCTTACCTGATGACGTCATATTACGCCTCCTCCGCCGCCGCCGCCTGGCGCAGAATCGGCCATCTCCCTCTACTCATGTATATTATTTCGTATATTATTAGTTATAAACCCTGTAAATCATACGAAATTGAGCTGAACCATGTGCACTAGTGTAAACCATGTGCACTAGTGCACTATGTCATGTGCACTAAACCATGTGCCACTAAAACATGTGCCATGTGCACTAGTGCACTGAACCATGTGCACTAGTACTTTCAAATATAATAAGTAACATTTCCTAATTCCATTTTTATATTTTTCTTGTCTACCATTCTATTGGAAAGATCGATGGAGAGCATTACTTGCCCCAGAGACGGTACAGTATCCATTAGCTAAACTAGAAAGGGAATGTGGGATATAAAGGGCACTTTGCCAAGGCGAAAAATAAGAGCAAGGTAATATCAGAGATAATGTAAGTTCTCCCGTCCATCGACTCTTTATATTTCTATTGTTAGTTGGTTGATGCGGAGGTGATGCTCTCAAAATTATAATTGGGAAAAAGATAGGTATCGAGTTCAAAAGTAATTTTTAAAAGTTTTATTTCAGTTGTTAAAATTGTATACAGCGTGTTACAAAAAAACATGCATCATATCTCGTTGGGGAGATTCCCCTCTTCCACAGATGCGAAAGAAAGCGACTGCATCGGAAACCGTTCGGCAAACCCGACACGTCTATTGAGTGGTGTAATACACCAGTCGTTTAGTCCGGAAACCCATGCTGTGTCGTATTCGCTTGCTGGAGTGACATAGTGCGTGGTTATATGTTTCTTTTTAAAAACGCGTGTAGGATTTTTGTTGAACTTTTGAACTGTTCAAACATTCACAGTTTTGGTAATTTGTATAATATCTTATTTAAAATGGGATACAAATGTGTGTATTTATAAGGAAAAATAAGATATTTATAGTATAAAAAATTAATTTATTTAACAAAATTTAATTAAAGATGTGACAAAATAGTTACTTTTCTATTGGTTCTATCGGACTTTTTTCGACTATATAAATCTTTATTTGTAAACTTTAATGCATAAAATATTTTCAATCTAATAAATAATTTAATGATGTAAATAAGAGGAAATTTCTCACATGGTTGGTCAAATTCTATAGTTTTCATTATATCAAACAGCCTCTGAATGTTTTCTTCACTGCAAAACTCATCAAAATTTTATACAAATAATTTTTCCAGCCTGTAAATAAAATGAACAAATTTTTCCACTTTCATGATCAAAGGCTTTTAAATGGGTAAATAATTTCGAGTTATCCAGAGATTTGGATGCTTTTGCAAATTTTAGACAAATATCACATTGATGTATTTGAAGACCCTTTTTAATGATGTAGTCAAACATAATTAAAGGCATTTTGAGTTGAAAACATTTCTCAGAGGCTGTTTGATATAATGAAAACTATAGAATTTTACCACCCATGTGAGAAATTTCCTCTTATTTACATCATTAAATGATTTATTAGATTGAAAATATTTGATGTATTAAAGTTTACAAATAAAGATTTATATAGTCGAAAAAAGTCCGATAGAACCAATAGAAAGGTAACTATTTTGTCACATTGTTAATTAAATTTTGTTAAATAAATTAATTTTTTATACTATAAATATCTTTTTATCCTAATCTGCTACGAACTGATATAATATGACGAGTAATCTATTAAATTACTGTGAACTTATATGCCTCGATAACATATTGGTGCAGATTATTTTCACCCAAACAAATAATAACCCAAACTATACATTGATGCGGATTGTCTATGAACTCTTTCTGAAGGTCACAGAAACCTGAACGCGGAATTCGGTGTTCTTTCGCATCTGTTATAGTTAATTTGTGCCTTTTCATTTAATATTATAAAAAACAGGTTTTAGTTGAAGTATAAAAAACCAAACATTCTTTTTTGTTGTATATTCTTCAATTCAATTTATATAAAATCTTATATCTCTATTTTCTTTATGCTTTTTTTATATTTTGTTGTCTGCGGTATCTATATAAATTTGATTACTTAAGTAAATTACTTGGGTTTAATATCTTTAATGTTCCATTAAATATATTAGAAATCTTATACTCTTAAATAAAAGCAAAAAAAGAAGTTTTTAAATCAAAAATTACATTCATAGATACCTATGTATGTATAAATGATAGATTAACAAATATTTAGTTCATTAGTTCACTCGGTGAAACCATTGTTAAAACTATTGTCTTTAAATAAATATGTTAAAAAAATTACTAGGTTCTAAACCCTAAAACTATATATTTTTGGAATTCAACTATACAGGGTGAGTTTTAAATAAGTGCAGATATTTTTAGGGGTAGTATATTTCGACCCCCGAAACACGATTATGTTTTTTTTTTGCGAAAACATTTTGAAAATTTGGAATTTTTTGAAAATGTTTTTAGTTTTTAAATAAAAAAACATAATTTCTTAATAATATGGCAACTTGGGTGGTAGATTAAATTTACCTTAAAATTTAACCAAAAAAAAATTTGTTGCAAATTTTCAAATAAAATAACTCCGTTATTTTGGACTTATTTGAAAGACGGTAAAGAGAAAATATGTTTCTTTTATCCAGATCTATCAGCCCCGAAAATATTTGCACTTATTTATGACTCACCCTGTATAAACAGAATTTTCCTGCAAAAATATAGATCAGTTGAGTTATTGGTTTACCTATTTTAACCTCAATTCTAATATTTTCCTGCAACATCATGATAATGATCTATTATAGTAAACGAGATATCGATATTCCTGTCTAAGCATCTTTATTTAAATTGGATTCAATCTAAGGATGTGTCGAATGTATCGATATATCAAAATATCGATGGTTTTCCTAAGTCGATAATAAAAACTCTAACAAAATAATGAATAGACATACTTTATATTGAAACTATTGTCAATATATAGAAAGAAGCGAAAACAAGACTAACAATATAAAGAGTGAGCCTTATAAGGGCAAATATTTTTAGGGGTAGTATATTTCTTCCCCAGAAACACGGTTATGAGTTTTTTTCGCGATTTATTTTTAAATTTGGAATCTGTCAGAGATAATGTAAGATCTTTTGAAAACATTTTTGGATTTTTTTTAGTTTTTAGTTAAAAAACATAATTTCTTGATACTATGGCAACATAGGTAGTAGATTAAATTGACAAAAAAGAAAACCCAGAAGAGATCCAGCGGTTCTCAAAATCTAAGCAAAAAATATTTTTTTTGGAAATTTTCAAAGTAAAATAACTTGGTTATTTTGGACTGTTTTATGTGAAAAACGGTAAACAGAAAATGTGTTTCTTTTATCGAGATCTACCAGCCTTGAAAATGTTTGGAATTATTTAAGACTCACCCTGTATAAAACTACCCCTGAGTTCCCGACTGACAAAGGAATATGACAGGGAGATGCGATATCCCCAAAGCTGTTTACAGTAACACTAGAAAAAATCTTCCGTCAACCAGACTGGACCAACAAAGGATTGAAAATAGATGAAGAGTATCTTAACCATCTGAGATTCGCTGATAATATTATAGTCCTAATTGCCAATAGTTCTGAATAACTGCAAGGAAAAATTAACGAACTAGATATAGTCAGAAATAAAATAGGTCTCAAAATTGATTTAGCAAAAGCTAAAGTAATGTAAAACGAACTGGTAGACAGAAAAAAATCAAATAACTAACACAATACTGCAAATAATAGGGATAAGAATCTATTTCAATTTCAGCTGGGGATAACTAATACACAGCTCAGGATCTCTATTACCAGAAATCAACAGAAGTATGAAGTTAGCAACAAGTACATATGTAAGAGGCACAATAATATTCAAATCCAGATTGCCGTTTTATCTAAAGAAGAAAGCATTTTAACAATGTGTATTTAGGGGGAGCCAAAAAAACAATTTTAAAAGGGATCGGTGAACATTCAAAGTTTTCCGTTACACTTTAAACCGACAAAAAGAAAGACTGACAAAAGATCCGGGTAACAGATGTCATTCACAGAATCAGATCTCCCAAGTGGCAATGGATAGGACACCTGGCAAGAAGAACTGACAACAGATGGACATGCAAAATAAGTTCATTATAACAAAATATTTGGCCATTTTTTGTAAATATCTCAAAAGCTTTGTTTTTGAAGCAATTTTTGAATTTTTAAAGGAGGAGAGCTTCAAAATATCGATATTCATTGACATTCATCAAACAATCCCTTGTAACTCGTATCTATTAGCGAAGACATTTCGATAGGTAGTTTACGTTCGTTTTCTTGTTTTCTTTTCTTAATTGGAAAGCGTTTAGAAATAACGAAAGGAGTTTTAGTCTTATTAAGCGCTAAATTCGCGTTTCAAGCGGCCGTTCTTCAAATTAAATCTTCTTTTGGTGAATAGAGATTTAAGTGAGTGAAGTTGGTCTTGATTTGCACAAATAAATTAGAATGCGACTGTTGTAGCAAATGAATAAGCGACGTTGAGAGACTAAAAAGTGTGAGTACTAAAAAAGTGTTATTTTTCAAAAATACTGAGTGAGTTTTAAAATATTATAAAAATTTGAAATTTTTTGAAACATTTTTTGGAACTTTTTTTAACTCAGTTTATATAGTTTTCACGGGATATGACTTGATTGCAGTTCATTACTCGATCACTTGCAGGCCTCGCTCATACCACACACGTCCACAATTATTCAATTTACGACAGGCAAAATAATTTCCTTTTTACTTTTGTTTTTCTCTACTTTCGATTTTTCGAAATTAGAAAAAATACACAGCTAAAGGCAAGAAAATATTATTTATTAATATTTTTTTTATTGTCATAAATGCAAATATAAGTATAAATTTTCACACAAGATATCACAATGTCTCTATCTCATAATATAGCCATTCCACTGTGCGGCGCACAGTGGTGTGAAACTGATAACGAAAAAACCCTATATTTCCTAATCCGTTAATCCAATTGCATTGGGACGGATTTTATTCGATTCAGCTTAATAAAATACATCAAATAACATGGTTTAATAAATTTATTTAAAAGTAAACTGAGCACCAATTGAAACGTAACGTGAAAATTTTGCATCAAATTGAACTACGTATTTTCTGAACTATTGAAGGCGTTTGAATTGCTAGCCAGATTCTGAAACGCTTTTTATCGAATCATTGGCCAATACCCATAATAGAGGTATAACAAAAATGCGTGCATTTTTTACACAAAATTTAAGTGTCCCTCCATTTTTGTGGGGTATGGAGGATTTCCATTATTTATTAGGTGTATTTTTAAAAAGAGCTGTTTTAAACTTCAGAGACATTGAGTTTTTTGGGGTATCGCTCTCCATTGCGATGTTTTCCTTTTTATAATTTCAGTAGGTTTAATTCTAATAAATTTATCTCATTATGAAAATTAATATATTGTATTTTTGGTATTATGCGTATTAACTAATGATTATACTCAGTGATTATACAGTATCGTTAATGAAAAAGTGTCAAATGCTTCTTTTGTTATGCCAAGATACATAATAAAACCTGTTCATGGCCCGTATTCTGTAACTTTGACATCAAAACGTTACGGTTTCAAAGCGGTGAGCGCAAGTATTCTATCAGCGAAACGCAAAGCAGTCGATTTTGGTATTCTCGTTGCCATGCGAATCGTGTTCTGGATACGCGTTAAGCACATATTGGCAACATCACATTTTCTACTGTAGGTAATAGTCAAAAGTTGATAACTGACGGATGTAACAGTGAAAAATGTCAATGTTACGTAAATTTCATAACCTATTGTTGAGTTATGTCAAGCTATTTTTCTATGGATATGTCATTATTCTTATTATACGAGGGAAGTGTTGAAGACGCTTCTCAGATGCTTCTCAGCATTTTGGATGTTTTGAACAATATTTATAGCTGCCAAGTCGTAAATTATTAATTACTTATTGAGGAATTTATAGAAGAAGTAGTAATTTTCACTAAAGAACAAGATAACGCACAAAATCACAATTTTTTCGATTTTCACTGACAGTTCGACAAGCAAAACGATCTACTAAGGCAACCGTTTTCAAAGCGCTCAGCGCAATCATTAAAGACGCTAAGCGCGTCAGACGAGAATACCGAAATCGTTAATTAAGTGCGCGCTCAGCGAAAATTAACGTCATATACGCTGAGCGTCTAAAAGCGCTTAGCGTTTTCAAAGTTACAGAATACGGGTCCATATAATTTAAAGATACCAGCTAGATAAATTTTTAACGCCCTGTATAACTGTAACACTTTTTAGTTTTATAAAATTATTTGTTTGCTTTTTTTATTTTACATTAAAATGCATAATGCTTAAAAATACGATATCTTCATTTCACAATGAGATAAAATTATTAGTATTAAAACTCTACCGACAATCATAAGAATATCGAAAACATCGCAATGGAGCGATAGCCAAAAAACTCAAACGTCGAGGTATAAAAACACCTCCTTCAAACTACACACAAAAATGGATCTCCTCCATCCCTCCACAAAATGAGGCTTAATTAAAATTTTGTTAAAATGCGCACATTTTTGTTTACCCTATATTATGAGTCCTGACAATAATTGAAAAAAACTGCAAAAACGTTTCGATAGTCGATAAAACAATGTTTTAGAATCTGGCTGGCAAATTCAAAATTCCTTCAAAAATTTAAAAAATATAATTACACATTAAAATTACAGTTAAACTTAATGCAAAAATTTGCACTTTACGCTTCAATTGATGCTCAGTTTAGTTACACTGTGGTTCAAGTTATTATAATTTATAACATTTAAATCTTATAGAATATAATGATGAAAGTGGCAAAAAAAGTAAATTATATTAAATTAATTCATCGGCATCCGCAAAAATGAAGAATGTAGTTTTCATTTTTTTGACACTGTTTATCTTTTATTTTAAAATTTTAACAAACGTGGCCGAATGTGGCGATAAAATCTATAGAATCACTACTTTAACAGTTGCTCTTTTTAGTCAAATTAATCCGAGACCAAAGCTCGGTAAAGCTTTTTTGTTCTAGTCTGATTAAAGTAAGAAGTAAAGTAATTTTATTAGAAATAGATTCAAACTAAACTGCATCAAAGGCACGGTATATTTTGGCAAAATGCTTTTTACTTTTAATGCCCATGGATATACGAAACAGTTCCTGGGTAATACCGATTTTTAGAAATTAAAAGAAGGGCTGTAAAATATTACTTGTTTTCGCTTTATTTTTGCGCGTTTCGTATATTAAGAAAATTGTCAAAAACGAGGTGTTGTAAATTCAAAACTAGTAATTAAATTAAAAAAGTAATATTATTATATTGTCTTTGAACTAACTCGATGTAAGATAGGATAATTTAAACCCGATTTAACAACTTTTTGTTTTTTTTTCCATTGCCGAAACCACTGTGCGGCGGTCTGTTCATCATAAGAAAACTCGGGGTAAAAACAGGTATAAAATTCATCACAGAGTTCTCTCAATACGCTGATGACTGCGCTCTAGTTGCAAACACGTTACAGCAATTAATAATACGTGGTAATGCTGTGTCTACGGAATATTGCAACACCCTGTATATTAACAAAAACTCTTTGACTCCGACTGGAACCTAACTACTTCCGATCTTTTTGTCACAGCCATGTTCTCTCCAATACCCAAAAGGTCATAATTAAACTCGAACCTTTCAAAACTGTAACAAATTACAGTAGGAAACAGCTGCAGGATGGCAAGGTGATCGTGACTGCCGGTTTCGGATTCATTAGTATCCAGGAATATCCCAACAGATAATTGATAATGGATAATCGATCCGGATCGGGCGCTAAGATAAATGACGATCTCCTCGAAGGCGCCCTAATAAACCTAGATATTATTTGGATCGGTTTGCATTTCAATGCATCAAATAACACAAAAACGTTAAGATAGATATCTCAATTTACGAAATGATTCTCTCAACATATTATATTGTAAAACCGACAGTTAATTTTACGTTGAGAAGATTAAACACAAACCGTTGTGAATAATATCTCTACCAGATATTCAGTAATTATTTTAAAAAAATAGCAAAAAGGTGTATATATGAATCACTTATTCGAGAAACCCCCTAATATAATTATACCGTGTGGTGCATCGGAACACGGGACATAGGAAATCCCATGTAATTTTTTTTAAAAAGCTCAAACATTATCTCCCCAGATAATATGCAAAAGTTGTATTAGACTTCTTTGAAAAGGCGTTAAAGTTGTACTTATGACTAGAATTTCGTTTCATTTGGAACAGTCATTTAAAAGTTATTTGCAAAAATCTACCTTCAAATTAGTGAAATTTATAATACGGCCCAGAGAAAGCTACAATTAAAATACCAGCAGAAATGTGATTGTGTCATTGTCAAATTCGATATCATATTTTGTTTACAAATATTTGAAGGTACCAAATTGAGTAATTAATAATATAATTAAGATTTTTGCAACTTTTGAAAGTTACAATGGTTAAACGGCATTTTGCTTGAAATAGGGTTTCCGCTGTGTTGTAGCATTGTCCGCAGCTCAGTCTCCCAGTTTAAAGAATAAACTGGAGCACAGTGTAACGAAAACTAAAATAGTGGGACATTGGCATTTTTCTTCAGTTATCACTATTCTTGCTGAAATTTTTTGACAAAAAGACTAGGAATTTTTGCTACAGGATGAAAAAGTAAAAAAGCGTAATGGAAGGTCAAAAATTACGAAGGTTTATAAAAGGACTGTACAGGTATATTTTTTTATTTACGAAGAGTTTATAGCTCTTATGGACCAAAAACGTTATCATATTACTGTCGAACAATCATTTATCTCCCGCTAATATGTCAAAACTCAATCAACATTCCTAAATATTCAAATAATCAGGGATAAATTAGATAAGACTGCAAAACTCAAAGAGAACGACACAAGTGGCAAATATCTTTTAACAGTATTAAATAATATGATAATATGCGCGAAAAAAACGTATTCAACTTCAACAAAGGAAACCATAATACACACCTCACAAAAAATTTCGCAACACTTATATTTTTGGTAGTATTTATTGTTGAAACGCTTCAAACATTTTTATGTGAAAAACTTAAATCTAAGGTCTGCCTGAGTTATGATATACTTTCCATTCCTTAACAAGTTGCTATTAATGCAAATAACTTTTGAGATTATTGTTAACCAAAAGAATTTTTAAGAATACTTTGCAGTTTTCCAAATTAATAAGTGATGCGATAATTTATGTGGGGTGTATATTATTCCAAAATAACATAATATGTAAGGCACTTACATAAAACATGCTTAAAAATCATTCTCAATTTCTTCTCCATACAAGAGCTCTTTCGCTTCCGGAACAAGTCTACTTTTTTATTTTTAGAGTGCTTTGGTCGCAGATGTGAAAGTAGAGGATCTGAATATATCAATAAGTTGTGCAATATATCTTCAATAGTTTCTTACGATCACTCTTCCTGGAAAAATTTTTTATGGAACGATCGAAATTCTTTGTTTCTTGATTCAGATGCTTCTTCGGACATTTTGCCGATGGGTATAAATTGAAAACGTTCACAGATATCTGCACTATGAATCAAAAGCATATGAATGCTTGAAGGGATATAATACCAACCGTAAAGGGGAAACAAATAGTTTTGTTGTCTCTTTCATGTCACCAAACTACGGTCGAATCAGTGGAAAACGTAATTATTGCCGAAGAAATTTATTTTTTCTTCCAGGTTCGATCTAGGTGGATGAAATTTATATGTAACAGTATACTAGAAGGTTCACTCTATGATATTTTTATATATAACCTGCGCGAATGTATGCGTTTTTTTGGAAGTCATAATAAACATGTAGAAACTAAACTTGAAAAAAATTGGGACATTTTTTTTCAGGTTTGTTGTTGGTAAAAGACCTCTCTTTACGGAAAAAATTGTTGGAATTGAACAACACAAGGAAACTTCTAAAATAATAAATTTCATTGTATGAAATTTTTGTACAGATTTGGTAAATTAAGGAAACCATAACTTTAACCCGCCATAACACCCCGACTAAGAGGTCAACTCAAGAAATATCTCACATGGTGGAGCTCTGGGATGTCCTTTATCCATCTATATAAAAAACTTGATGAATTAATTGTTTTGTTTTTTGGGCTAATGTCCCGCATTTCCCGATTTCGTTACACTGTGCTGAGGTTTGAAACTAAAGGCACTAAGGTTTAAGCACATGGAAGTGTGAAAAAAAAATAATTGAACAGGAAAAAAAAACAATGACTTGAATATTCTTCCTGTTGAAGAAAAGAAAAACATTGGTTCCCGTTTATTGGGAATACAGTAGGAAAAGACCACAGGATCTTTCTGTTCTCTTCCATTCTTTGTACGTGCCCGTACCAGCTGAGTTGGTTAATTTTGATGTCTTCTGATATTCGGTGTTTAACGCCCATGATGTTCTGAATTCTTTCATTTCTAACTCTAGATATCCAGTTGCGATTTTCCGGCCGCGCGCCTCCAAAAGTCCATTTCTGTAGCTTCGAGTAACTTAAGGTTTCTTTCTTTCAAAGGCACCATATTTCACTACCATAACTAATGATACTTTTAACTATGCTGTTATAAATTTTGTGTTTGTTTTCTTTTGATACGGCCTTATCCCATGAAATACTGTTTAGTTGTCTAATTGCTTGTCTTCCCTGGTTGTTTCTGCACTTCATTTCTTCATCAAGGCTACCATCGTTGGTAATGTGCATGCCAAGATATTTATATTTTTGGCAGTGTTTTATTTCTTGCTGTTGCTGTTCTAGGATTATGTTCTGTTGTTCTAGGATTATGTTCTTCATACATAAGTACACCTGGATACAACATTCTAGAAATTTGAAATCCGTCATAGATTATGTGATCCGACAGTATACAGCGTTAAAGATTCAAGACGTACGAGTCTACAGAGGAGCGACATGTGGAAGTGACCATCATCTTGTTAAGTCCAAAATATTACCCTTTCGAATGGTAAAAAAAATAGACGAAAGAGAACAGGAAGAAAAGACAACAGAAGTAAAATATAATTTAGATAGCTTCAACCACGAGAGCGTGAAAGATTTATACAAAAATCGACTGGATGAAAAACTTGTACAAGAAAATTTTGAAAGTACAGAAGAACAGTACAATTATATTATAGACTGCATGAGAAGTGCATCAGAAGAAGCTTTGGGAAAATACGCCAAACCCAAACGAAGAGTACCATACTGGTGGGATGAAGAAATTGAGGAAATGATAAAAGCTAAACGAGAAAAGGACAACAAATTTTTAAATATAAAATCGAACAAAAGTAAGCATGAATACAAAACAGCACAAAGAATTGTACTCATAGCTATAACAAAAAAGAAAAACAAAAGCTGGGAAAAAAACGGCACAATAATTAATACATATATAGGAGGTAGTAGAAGTACCGAAAGCTGGAGAATATTAAGGTCCCTTCGAAAAGAGAAGACTAAAGATATCATCTCACCAATTACATTACCAAAAATGGGACGAATACTTTGCTTAACTGTTGACCGAAGAAAGGGCCGAATACTAACAAACATCGCAGCCACAATCCGACATTCAAATAAGAACCGCAGCTTCTCTACTGAGGATCAATACGAAAGAAGTAAAACAAATTTGCCAAACCCTGAAAAATAAGAAAATCGCCTAGTCCAGGTGAAATACCTCCAGAATTACTCAAGTACGGCATGGATAAATTATATAAGCAGCTCGCTAGTCTTTTCCAAAAGTGCCTTAATAGTGAAAATATACCGAAAGAATGGAAGACATCATATATAACAACAATACACAAGAAAGGAAGTAAGACGATAACTATCGAGGAATCTCCGTGCTGAGCTCTGTTTCAAGGGTCTATGGAAAATTGGTCAAAAAGAGAATTGAGGAAGAATACCGGGATATGGAGGCTGAAGAACAAGCGGGATTTAGAGCTGGTAGATCCACGGTCGACCATTTATTTACACTAACACAGATAATTGAGAAAAAGATGGCAAGAAATCAAGAAATACATCTCCTCTACGTAGACCTCAAGAAAGCATATGATAGTGTACCCCAGTCTAAATTGTGGGAAGCCCTCGAGAAAACAAATATCAGCATAACATTAATTAAGGCTGTCCAAGAACTTTATATGAACAACATTAGCCAAGTAAAGAAAGGACAAACAGTATCAAAGGGATTCAGCATAAACAAAGGTCTTAAACAGGGCTGCTGTCTATCGCCCACACTGTTTAAAATCTATTTGGAACAAGCTCTGAAAACGTGGAAAAGGAAGTGTGAACAGATGGGGATGCCATTAAACGACTCGATACTTTACACTCTTTGTTTCGCTGATGATCAAATAATACTAGCTCAAGACTACGAGGACCTGGAATATATGACCCGCAAACTAATTGAAGAGTATAACAAGTGGGGGCTGGAGGTAACCTTAAGAAGACGGAATAACTTTTAGATACCTATTCCAAATAAAACAAAATTTTAGACAACAGTACATAATAACGCCTCTTCAAAAAGTCTAATACAATTTTTGCATAAAATCACCTGGGGAGATAATTTTTGACATTTCCTATGTCCCGCGTTCCAATGCACCGCACGGTATAACAAGTTGCCGATGCTTTAGAAAAATAAGAATTTCAACAGTTCAAAAGGCTGGAATTAAAGAGATCGTAACTGATGAAGTGTTCAAGAAAAAATTAATAAATGCCGAAAAAAAATGTCAAAATGTCCAACCATTTGCTTCTATTTATCGAATTTAACTGCTGGTACTCGCCAAATTACTCGACCTTGTCAGCTTCTCGCGTTCCTCCCAGCCTCATCCAGAACCATCTCACCTGTTCCGCGAAAAGCGTGGCCGCTTCCCGTGAGCGCTCTCCCGGAACGGCGCATGTTCCCGAAGCCACGAGAGCGGCCGGCGTCGGGACGCTCGAAGGAACGCGGCACCGCGACGGCAGTGTTGTCGAAACGTCGGAATCGCGTCGACACATCCAGTGTTACCGTGGCAGAGATCGTTTTTCCTTCGGGAAGACCAAGTTCCGATAGAGATAGAGAAACTCGAGAGGTAGAGTATCTGGAGGACTGTTGTTGAGACAGAGAGCAGCTTGCGTCCAGTTGTGTGTTTTTTATTTTGGGTAAATATATTGGAAATTTTAAATTATATTTTATTGTCCATCTGGAAATACTTTACCAAGTTATGAGTATTATAATTTTTATTTAGTTGGCTGAACTATGAATAATTAATTAATTTTTTGTGTAAACTTGAATGTATAGTATGTCCCTGGATAGTCTTTACAAGATGAAAATATTTTTTAATTAAAGTGTGAAAAATAAAGCTTTATTCACACCCTCCCAATTAGTCGAATAAATTAGTAGTTTCAATTACACTTTATACTTTTTAGTTTAGGATCATTCACAATATTTTTTATATTAGTCAGTTGTATCCAAAGATATTTAAACTCTGTGAATTTAAATATCTTTGGTTGGATCCATATAGAAAGCCTAATATTTGGCTTATAAACAATCAACTTTTGATTTTTAACCACAATTTCTGTTGAAGGAAGATAATCAAAGGCCAAAATGACATTTTCCGCAAATTTTGAAGTGTAATTAGTGGAAAAGTTAAAAGTTTGATAACTTTTTCTACTAATTGAAAATGTCTACCACTAATTTTGATGTTCTGAATGCTTACATTGAAATTAAAGGAACAAACTTCTACGCTAATTGAAACCACTAATTCATTCCACTAACTGCGAGGTTCTGAATGAAGCTTACATCCTTTTAATTATTAAGTAAAATCAAAATTAATTATTAATTTTTTAATCGATACAAATCATTAAATTATTTTTTTCCTCTGCAAAATGTATCTATAATAGACACTTCCTTCAATTTGTCCCCTGATTGTCTGTAAAATAGAAACATTTTTTTCTTGTCTATGACAAATTAGATCTGAGCTCTAGATCTATAATAAATTGATAGCAAAATGCTAAGTAAAATGTAGACTCTCCGGCAAACAAGGAAAGTGTAAAAATGAAAATTGAATCTATAAGGAGATGATTAAAAAAAAATAAGAAACGGTATAGACGGTATACAGAGATAGTTTTTCCTTCAGGAAAAGTAAGTTCCGATAAAGATCATGCCATAAAAAAGTAGTATGATAAATATACAGGGTGACCCATCGAAAAATTTTGTTTGTGAGGGGGACAACTTTTGCCCCAAAAATGATTGCAAAATATTCAACCCTCTAAGCCGCGGTGTCATCCCCCAACTTTTTTCAAATGGAAAGGGGGGTCAAGTTGCGCCGCAATGAAAAGTGCTTTCTATTCTCTATATTTTCCCGCTTCGTTTTTGAAAATCGGTCGAGTCATTGAGAAAATATGAAGGATTGAAATTTGAAAAGTTTATTTAAGCATTTATCAGTGTAAATGATAATTAAGGATAAATTCGACCAACTTGCTGTTTTTTCTTATTATTTCTAGATGTTTACGCATTTTTTCACTTGCCACAACGTTGAACGATCAGGTGCGGTAGTTGCTAGATAGCTGTACTGTGACTTGTACGTTGAAGTTCTTCTCAATATCGTTAAACTGACCCACAATAGAATTTCCAAAAATACCAGCCCACACGTTCAATTTCTGAGGGTTTTGTGTGTGCACCTCGTGAAAAACCCTGGGGTTGTCCTCAGCCCAGTACCGACAGTTGTGCCGATTAACTACACTGTTCAAAAAGAAAGTACACTCATCCGAAAAATACACATTAAATAGGAAATTATTATCATTCGCCACTCGTTCACTCATAGCTTCACAAAATTGCAAGCAACGATCAAAATCGTCTTCGTTGAGTTCTTGCACCAACTGAATTTTGTACGGGTGGAACTTGTGTTTTTTTAATATCCTTTGGAAACTTGTACGATTCCCGCGGGTCTCATTGGCTAATGTTCTTGTACTCAGAATACTGTCCATGGCAACTCTGCCTCTTTTTATTCAATTTTGCCATAAAGATGTTTGTCAGGATGACGTTCATTGAATATCTGCGCAATCCGATTGCAAACATCTAGAAATAATAAGAAAAAACAGCAAATTGGTCGAAGGAATTTATCCTTATCATTTACTCTGATAAATGTTTAAATAAACTTTTCAAATTTCAATCCTTCATATTTTCCCAACGACTCGACCGATCTTCAAAAATGAAGCAAAAGTATAGAGAATAGAAAGCCCTTTTCATTGCGGTACCACTTGACCCCCCTTCCCTTTTGAAAAAAATCGGGGAATGACACCCCCGCTTAGAGGGTTGAAGATTTTGCAATAATTTTTGGGGCAAAAGTTGTCCCCCTCACAAACAAAATTGACGTGTTTTTGAATTTTCTGAAAAAAAATTATCCTGGCCGTTATGCCTTGCGGAACGTTTTCGATGGGCCACCCTGTATATGTCCAATTTAGTATTCTTTATATATTTTTGTGTATATAACGTATGGAAATAAATATTATATTTTACGTGTAAATAATCTGTCAAAATATTTTTCTTTCTATCTGGAAATATGATGCTAGTGTTAGTAAGTATTTATACATACATATACAGGGTGGTCCGAACTCTATCCTGAAACTTCGGCAGCGTATTCTGTAGATAAAAATAAGTAAAAAAGTTCGTATAAATGCATGCCTTAAAATGTCGATTTTCGGCGATACAGGGTGTAGAAGTTTCATTTTTAATTCGATTTTTTCCAAATAATTTATTAAGTAACGTCAATATTAGGATGAAAATTGGTGTCTGGGAGTTTTTTGACGTCAGAAATTTGATTTTGATGTCAATATGACTCCTATTTGTAGGGGGCGCCACCTACATGTGTTTTAACTGTTTTGAAGAGTAATAACTTTTTGTCAGTACTTGTATAAAACTACTATCTATACCAGAACATCTCATCACTGAGTGCGCCAAGATCGACAACCATTCGAGCCGTAAACTTTGGTACGACTGATATCGGAAATGGAAAACTAACCTCTGTAAAACCGTCTCTTCTGCTTTTGTCAAAGCCTTGAAACCGTATAACGAGTTATAACTCCCCCCCCCCCTATACAACAGTAAATCAAATAATTTTTTTAATCATTGATTGTTTATCTGTAGATTATCAATTCAAAAAAAGACAAAAAAGTCGATTTTGTCGTATTAGTTTTCAAATTCTATTCCTTTTTATATCTATTGATTAGATTTCCTCGATGCATGAGAAATAAAATTTATGAACCAGAATTTCTGAAGTGATGTAAATATGTTTGATTCATGTGTATTGATAAATTATCTATAATTTTGTAGTACGTAGATACGAATATATATGCAGTTTTATGTGAAAATAGCTGTCAAAAATATTTTTCCTTCAATTCAGAGTTATGATTTCACGTCATAAAGCAACAAAACAAATATTTTAAAAATTTATGAGAGTATTTCATCATTACCATATAGTATCCATCATCATATTTAGTTTTATTATAGTAAATTAAGTTTATTTGGACGTCAAAGATTGTAATAGAGGTGTCTGTGTTAAAATGAAATCGGAAATATACATATACACTTGCTCAGCGCTCTGAAGTATGATAAAAATTGACTTTAAAGCTTGATTCAGATTCTAGAAATTAGTGGTTTCAGTTAGCGTAAAAGTTTATTCATTTAATTTCAATGTAAGCATTCAAAACTTCAAAATTAGTGGTAGTAATTTTCAATTAGTAGAAAAAATTATCAAACTTTTAACTTTTTCCACTAATGATACTTCAAAAGTTTGAAGTAATGGCATTTTGGCCATTCATTATCATGCGCTAAGAGAATTTGTGGTTAGAATTAAAATGTTTATTGTTTTATAAGCTAATTTTAGGCTTTCTCAATGGACACAACTGCCTACCGCAAGCTATTGCGAGGACATTCTATTAATTTTAATTGTATGTTTTAGGTGCGAATGATCGTATATTTTTAAGTACAGGGTTTAATTTAAACCACTTATTATTCCACTAATTTCGAGGTTATGAATGAAGTTAATAGTGATGAATGAATAGTATTTTCTGATTTTTCGTGTCTTGATAAAAGCATCATTAATCATTTGTAATGATTATGCTATATTTTTAAGATTAAAAAAACATGTAATCACTATTACTTCCTGACCTCCCCCTATATACTTAGGCGCTGATATTCTTCCTACCTCTATATCTCTGCGTAATAACTAAATCAAATACGTTTAAATAAAATATACGACGGCCTCCCCATAAGAGCAATGAGAGGATTTACGTCCCAGTATTGAAGGACAGAAAATCGAATCGAATGGTTTCAAGACATAAGTTCATCCTTGTTTAATCAAACCTCCTACAACACAAGGATAGACTTATGTAGGAAATGCATTGAAATTCTATAGCCATCCTTCAATATCGGGACAGGAATTTAAGCGGTACCCTCCGTATATTTTATTTTAAACGTATTTGAACTAAATTTTTGATGTGAAACTTCTTTACGCGCGCTGGGAGTAAAAAATCATTCAAGGCCCTGACACACATTTGTGACGCGACGTGTATTTGTGAGCAGTCCACGTGTCTATCAAAAATGTTGGTATTTTAATACGAATTTTATGGAAGTGAGAATCATAGTTATTTTTTATACAAGACGATAAAATTGTATTTTATCGTCGTGTATAAAACAATTATTTTTTTTCATAGCGAGTTAGTTTTAAAAAATATTCAGAAATTAATATTTCAAGGAATTTATTACGAGTAGAAAAAATATTGTGCTGGGTTGGCGTTGGTTTCTATGTAATTTGACAAATAAATAAAGCTGTCTCTTTAGTTGTCAGTTTTGAGTCAATATTTTTTAATTTTCTTTCATGTCGATTGCTGATTGACTTGGAGTCAGAAATGGCTCAAAACGAAATAAGTAAATTACCTACAGATATTCAGGCTGAGGCGACAAACGCCATATCCAAACTACTTCCATTTAAATCTTGAATAACTTATGAAAAGGAATACAAAAATTTTCAAAAATGAATTAATGAAAGAAGAAATTAAGTTTTTAACCTATCCTCGCTGTTAGTGATGACGCTTTGGAACAGGATCTGTTTTTTTCGAAACAGGTTTGTTTTGGAACTGGCTTGGAACAGGTTTATGTGCTATCCTATACCAGTTCCAGTTCAAACTGTTCCAGCTGTTTCAAAACACTGCAACTTAAATTAAATACTTAAAGAAATAAATTCTTGGAATTGTTTAAATTATGTTATCTACTATATTTGTGATACTAGATTCTTAATAGTGTATTCTTCAAAATTAGATAATTATATATTATATTGCATTTGGCAACATCGCCAGTAATGTTTTTGATGGCAAAAGAAATTCTCTTCGCCTATTCTGTTTACATTAAAAAAACTCTGCGCAAAAATGTATGTATACCGGCAAAGGAACCGCTTGTTTTATTATCTAGAATGTAAATTGTTTATATTTTATATATGTATTTTACTATTTTACATATATAAAAAATAGTAAATATTAGATATTCTTTTCTTTCTGTATTTTTAGATATTGATTTTCTATTTAAATATCATAATAAAAATTTAGTTGAATTTTAATTAAATATATCAAATATCGGCAACGCTGCGAAAACCGCCAACTTTGTTTTTTTTACGTCTATGCACTATATTAGTGCACTCGCACTCAATCTCGATAATATAACGCCAAGCGACCGCGTCGCTAAAGCGATATACTACCTCGTTTCTCAACTGAAACTAGTTCTTTTTACTTAACTGGTCCAAGCCCCAAACAGTTCCGAGTCCCTAACTGTTCCAAGCGCTAAACTGTTCCAAGCCGTAAACTGTTTCAAGTCCCAACCTGAACAGTGGGACTTGGAACAGTTTAACAGTTTGCGATCTGGAACAATTTGGGGCTTGGAACAGTTTAGCGCTTGGAACAGTTAGGGACTTGGAACTGTTTGAGACTTGGAACAGTTTGCGACCTGGAACAGTTTAGGGCTTGGAACAGTTAGGAACTTGGAACTGTTTGAAACAGTTAAGTAAAAAGAACTCGTTTGAGTTGATAATCGAGGTCGTATATCGGTTTCGCTCAATGTTTCGCTAGTCTAGCCAAGTCTACAGCGGTTATTGTTTTGTATTATAAATATAGTAGATATTAAAAAAAAATACTCTTCCAAGAATTTACTCTTTAAGTATATAACAAAATTATAAATCTATATTTATTCATTAGTGCTTATACAGGGTGGGTCTTAATTAAGTGCACATATTTTTAGGGGTTGTATATTTCAATTCTCATGAGTTTTTTTCGAGAAAACATGTTTTTGAAAAGTTTTTATTTTTCGAAAATTTGATAGTTTTTTTTTTTTTAGTTAAAAAAACATTATATCTTGGTAATATAGCAACATAGATAGTAGATTAAATTTAGAAAAACAGAAAAAATCCCCAGTAGTTCTCATTATTTAAGCAAAAATATTCTTTTATATAAATTTAAAAAAGAAATAGCAACCGAATCAGAATGACGCAAGTACGGTATTAATTTTCGTTTTGAAACAGTTTGGAACTGGAACAGGTTTCTTGGAACAGGTATCTTTTGCAACTGGAACAGCTTGTACCTGTTATTAAAAAATCGCTGTTCCGGCCATGACTACTCGCTGTTAAAGTATCATTTAATCTACCCTTGCGGTTAAAGTACTATTTTATCTACTATTTTCGATAGATATAAGGCAATTTTAACAGTTGTTATGGAAAAAAATATTTATTATTTTTTAATTTATAATTTTTTCAGACATATCCTTCAATTTAATAGCTTTTAGTTAGTAAGAAGTTTCATTTCAAATATGCGCACATAGTGCATACACAATTTTTTTTATAATTGCATGGATACTATTTCTTTCCATTTTTTTAATAAAACCAGTACAAAATAAATTGAGACGCTGTCCTGCGGTGACACAATTTCGATACGGGTCTTAAAATAAAACTGAATTATTCATAACCTAGCAGCGCATTACACGGGATTTGTAATGATTTAATGCGGGCGTAGTGTCAGCCGCGCATAATTTATCGAGATTTTTGCGTTCCCAAAAGTTAAAGGCAAATGGGACAACAGGACGGGGACATAGGTATTGAAGGGACGGTGGAAACAAGCATTATAAGGGTTAAGGCTAAAATATAGGGAATTATACTAATATTTCCCTATATATCAGATTTAATTAAATTTGACAGTATTGCTGATATGGGGAGTATTTTCGAAAATTAATATATGTATAGTATATAATAATAGTTAATATTCTCGATAGAAGAGTTATATATTTTCTCTTTACCGTTTTTCAAAGCTCATAATCCGAAATAACCTAGATTCACTTTAAGAATTTCCAAAAAATTATCTTGGTTTTCTTTCTTGTAAATTTAATCTACTACCTAGGTTGCCATATCATCAAGATATTTTGGCTTTTAACTAAAACCTAAAAAAACTACAAACATTTTTTTCAAAAAAAAAAATTTCGGGAAAAAACCTCATAACCGTGTTTCTGGACTCAAAATATATTACCCCTAAAAATATTTGCAATTAATTAAGGCTCACCCTGTTTAATAATAATATACTGCTTCAGCTGACGTTGACACAACTTTGGTAGACTGATATCGGAGCTGGAGAACTAGCCTCTGTGAAGCCGTCTCAAATACTGATTTTTGTCAAAGCCCGTATGAAACTTATGAGATTTGATGATGAGTTATACAGAGTATCTCTAAATGCAAGTGTTTTTGGGGTAGGATAGTATTTTGACACCAAAGACACGTCTTTGAGTTTTTTTTCTCATTTTTAGACAGAATTTAAACGATTTACAGCTTTTTTAGCACTGATTTTGGATCCTCATCAACACATTTATAAAATAGTGTTTATTGTTTTTGTAATGTCACTGTAATTGAAAAGTCATATTATTGTTTATTAACGTTTACTCTAGTTAAGTTTAAGTTCTGAAGTATCGGCTATTTCTGCTTGAATTGATCAACTTTTTTGGACTTTCAAATCAACTTTTTTGGACTTAATACCATATCTGCTAGAGTAATTGTCCGGTAGACAATAATAATATGTTTTTTTCAAAGACAGTGACTTACATAAACCATAAATACTAGGTCTGTTGACTAGCAGCAAAAGCAAAGGCATGGCTTTTATGTAAAAATTACGAAAAAATGTTAGTGTTTTTTTCAAAAGAGAATATCTCCAAAAAAAATAAAGCTATTGAGATGAACCAAAAAACAAACAATCGACTAAAGATGAACCTAGATGATAAAATTATTTTTAAATTCCTTTCTTTGTTAACGGTACTCCACAGGGTATTTCAAACTTTCACCAAAATTTCAACATTTTGATTTCTCTCGTATAATTGACAGATAGTAAGTTTCATTTTTAATTTAGAAGGAGACACTAAAAAGTCAAATAATTTAGCTACAAATTGCTTAAATATTCATCAAAATCGGTCCATTAGAACAGAATATATAAAACTTTAAAAATACATCAAAATTTTAAGGTGCCCGGTTTTCCTTTTAGTGATTGAATTTTTATAACTAAACGATACATGCGGAATCAGCATCCTTCTTCAAATCTTCTTCACTTCAATCACGAATCCACTTCAAATAATAAAATTATAATCGGATAAACTTTATAGCCGAATATATTATACGAATTTAAATTTAAACTCGTTCAGATTTTATGTGTGGTATTAAACGTCCATAAATCTAAGGACTAATAGTTTATGATTACGTTAATAGTATATTTTTCTCGGGCGTTCTAACGGAAATTTTAAGAAATTGACGGATTTAAGCGTTTTCAAAACAGCTTCGGTCGGGTAAGTGCTGTGCTAAACGCGTAAATATAGTTTTTTTTCTGCTGTAAATATTCGCAAAATAAAATTATTATATATTATTATTACCATTAATAATTTAAATATTATTGGATGTAAGTAAACAGGTCCATATAACGTTTAGACGAATATAAGTATTTTGAAGACTTATTGTATGCATTGTATGTGTGCAGTAGGGTGAGCCAAAAAACTAACCTATCGAATTTATGGGTTAAAATGAAGAACAACCGTGAAAAAAATATACCAGGAAGGCAGGAAAGTTTTCTATTTAAATTACACGCAAAAAAATCTTTTTCCATAAAAAGTACCATAACTTTAAAACGGTTTACGATAAAAAAAATTACATCGCGGATTCTTGTAGAGCATAAAATTTACTAAAAAATCTAACTGTCTCTAAATCTAATTTTTTTCAATTCAATAATTCGTATATTTGAAAGCTTTGAAAATATCACTAAATAAACACTAAAACTGATTAATCAAGTTTTTTTAAATGATTAATCCTCTTTATGCTTTTCCAAATGACTGCATTGTTTTAGAAAAATATAGAAAAAATATGAAAATGTAGTCATAAAAATCAAAACGCATTTCTGTGGTAGTTGTCATTTAATTTTTTGATGGATGATTATTATAAAGTTTGAATAACTCATATTTTTGCTGTTTTAAAATGTTGAAATATGAATTTAATCAAAATTAACAATACCAGTTATCAAAGAATGAAAACGAAAGTATATTAACGTAAAAAATGTCTATACCTATGTGGCGGATTCATCTCTCCAAAAAATCCTATATGGGTATTTCGCCACTGCAAGAAATCCTACAAAATAAAATAGTTATTTTTTGTAAACACTTCTGCCTTAATCCCAAACGGAAACTACTTGTCAGAAATTAGGTTTACAGATATACAAATTTGCATAACGAACAAAAAAATGCTGACCGTTTCGGAAAGTTTATCTCTTTCCGCCGTCGGAAGCAAAAAAAATACAAAGAATAAAGAAAAAAAACTATTTAAAATATTTAAATTCAACTATTCGAGAACACTTTAGTTTTTTAATACAGATACGTCTACAAAAACCGTTGACGTTCTGTTAAAATGACATTATATCCAGTTAAACTTCTCTCTTACAATGCTCAGCCTCAGCAAGGTGCAAAGACTTGCTTGTCTGAGCATAACAGGGGCGATGAAATCAACGCCCACTGCACCAATGGAGGTGCTTCTGGACCTTCCGCCTCTTCACATAGTGATCTAGGCGGAGGCAAGAATGGGACTCTATCGACAAAAGTGCATTGTCTCTGGGGAGTAGGACAGAAACAGGATACTCAAAGATGGGAGATTCTATCAGAGGATCTCTACTCCAAATGAAATCGGACCAAATCTCTTTATCACTTTCACTACAAACCCTTCAGAGGTGAAAATGGATCAGGAATGTGGAGATATAACATTCCTTCGGGATGGACTAACCTGGTATGCAGACGGGTCAAAGACTGTTGAAGGAACAGGAGCTGGCTATTATTTGGAGAAAAGCGCTGGATGTTGGGGAAAGACCAAGGGTAAGTTTATCCTTTTCCTTAGATAAACACTCAACCGTATTCCAGGCAGAAATCTTCATGCAATGTGCGAGGAAAATATTGACTTATTCAGATACGCTCATCAATGTCTCAGACAGTTGGGCAGGTAACAGCAGATAAGACATCGTCGAGACTCGTCTTAGAATGCCTGGATCAACTGGCTCGAAGGAACAGAATTAAATTTTTCTGGGTGCCGGGCCACAGCATCAAAGGCAACAGCCGTTAGGCTAGCTAGGCCGGATATCGGCATCTATATCTTGGTCCAGAGCCAGTGCTGGAAATACCCAAATGTATCGCCCGTAGTGCACTAAAACTCTGGATCGGAAAAAAGCAGAATGTCCACAAGAGAAATAGACAGGGACACAAGCATAGCAAGGTTTTCATTTTTATAATAAAATAATAAAAGAACTGCTAATGCTTACTTAGTAGGAATAAAGTACGGATTACAGCAGACCTCTTTGTACGGCATATATGGTTGTCAAGTGCTCCCTGAACAAGCTCAGCCTGTATCAAGGAAGTCTTTGCTGCAGACTCTGCGTTAAAGATCCTGAAACAACGGAGCACATAATATATCACTGCAGGCTCTGGATCATAAGCGACACTTTTATTTGGGAAAGCTAGGCTGGAACAGGAGGAACTATGCTACCATACCATCAAGTACCTGCACAAGTTGGTGCAGGATACAGAGATAGGAGAATGGGTGCAGATATAGAAAGACAAACACAATGCGGCCTCAAGTTCGCAGTGTTTCCAGCCAGAGACAGCCTTATTTTTGAAAAAAGTTAAACTTAAAATTAACAATTACTATCTGATAACAATTAGTTAATAAGGTAAAACCAAACAGCCCCAAACTTTCTGTAGTTATTTTTAATTTTTACGTATATATATATATATATATATATATATATATATATATATATATATATATATATATATATATATATATATATATATATATATATATATATATATATACTATATATATATATATATATATACATTGTTATTCCTAAAGTAAAATTTAAGGTAAGTACAACTTTTTAATTAAATATAATC
>NW_022147558.1:118792-257200 GCF_002938485.1 Sitophilus oryzae
TCTATTATTAATATTTTTATAATGGCCACTGAAGTAAAAATCAAGAAAGAAGGTTACACTTATAGACATTGTCTTTTCTGTCTATAAGTTCGGTGGTGAACATGCGTGTGGCCACCAAATTGGCGAGCGAACGTCGTTCTTATATGAAAACTGATTTCAAAATAAATATGGAGACAGGAGATAGACAAAAACTAATATGGTGTCTGAGCTCAATTTTTAGGCCCGAAAACACCTATGATTTGAGCTGTGCAACCTGCAATATTGAATATCTCGCTTCATTGGAAGTCTATCGACGTTATAACCGTGGTGTAGTGTTTACCCAGAAAATATGCCATTTTTTATATTTATAAAAAAAAAAATCACTTTTTTGCTATGGAAAAATTTTGTATTTTTATGAAAACATTTTCGAAGCACACGTGAGATGTCGTCGTAGGTGAGCGCGTGTGAGAGAGGTAAAATTAGGTTTAAGTATAATTTTTTTTTTTTTTAAAACATTAAAAAAGTCTGTTGAGATTGTTGAAATGAAACTAGAAAAAATATGATTTTGTTTTTTTTTTTTTTTTTTTTTTGATATTTTAAATTGTAACGTTGATACATTAAAATGTTAAAAAAATTACACTTTCCAAAAATATAGACATACCAACGTGGAGAAACTAACTATTTGCTCCGATTCCTCTTTCGAGTAATGGATCACGAGTAAATAAATTGTTGCGCCCGCTTTTGAATAAATTACTAGACAGGTCTATGTTGGAAGACCAGTCGTCACACACACACGGAGGCGCGTGTAACGCGAAAACCAAACAATTCTAAAGTGTACAATTTAAGGTAACCGTCAATTCACAAAAAGACGAAAAATCCATATTGCTTGCAGATAAATAGACCAACGTAAAAACTGAATACTTCTATTAAGCTAAATTAGATAAACACTATAATTACAAACGCATACATCCAATCATAACAAACTATTATTAATGACTAAAACCTACCTCGAAAAACAAACTACCGAGAGCTCAATAATAACCTAAGAAACTGTCCTTTCTTCCATGTAACATTCTGGAGGAAAAAAGAAAAGGGCGCCAATGTGCCAGCAAAATACAAATACCAAATACGAGTTAAGTTGGGACATCCAAAACTCCACCCTAAAAATATGCAGTAATTAATATCGAATCTAAAAGGATAATATTTCATCTTTACCTGTTGCTTTGTAATAGCAGCTGATTCAAATTATACAACAAGATTTTTTGGTTATTCTTCCCTCGAAGCAAGGATTTTTGACGGTGACAGTCGGACGGTCAAAGCCAAGTGAAGTTAAGCACAGAGAGAGTTGACAGAAGCGATGTTGACAGCGCCCGCCTCCACAGAACAGTGGAACGATAGGCAAGGGTTGCCGACTAGAGAACGTAAAAATTACGCGTCAAATAAACTATCCGGCCTGAACGAGAGGGAATCCGGTGATTATAGGCCAGACATCATATATTATATATAAAAAAGACATGTAACGAACTAAAAACGTTACAAAGTTCTGTGATGCATTTTGTACGTGTTTTTGCCCTGAGTCTTTTTATGTTGAACAGACAGCCGTCCGTATCTGTATCTAATACCCAAACCTCTCTCCTGCATCTTCAATTAAAGCAACTATAGTGAATACAACTTTTGGACTTATAACCCACTCTTCTAGAGTAAGTCCGCAACAGACAATAATAATATTTTTCAATGACACAGTGACATTACATTAATTTTCACTTAACTTAAAACACTATTTCATAGGTCTTTTGACTAGGACCAAAAGGAAAGGCAGGGCTTTAGTAAAAATTTCGAAAAAATGTTAGTGCCTTCTTCCAAAGCGAATATCTCTAACAAAAATAAAGCTATTGAGGTGAACCAAAAAACGAATTATCGAGAAAAGATGCTTCTAGATGATAAAAGAATTTTTAAATTCCTTTCTTTGTTAACGTATTCCACAGGGTGTTTCAAAATTTCACCAAAATATCAACATTTTGTTTTCCCTCGTATAATTGACAGATGGGAATGTCTATTTTTGAAAAAGATTCTAAAAAGCCAAATAATTTCGCTACAAATTGCTTAAAAAATCATCAAAATCGGTACACTAGAACACAATATATAAAGCTTTAAAATACATCAAAATTTAGGGTACTGATTTTTCGTGCCGGTGACTGTATTTTAATGGGTATACCTAGTTTAGTTCCCTTCCAAATCTAATGTATTTGAGATCTCAGTATTTCTTGTCTAAGAATTATTCCGTTTTTTTGCCAATTTTAAAAATATCATGCTGTATAAATTTCCTATTAAGATTAAAGCATAAGTTAAATAATTTTTCTTTAGAGGAGCCAGGTATGGACGTATACTCGTAAGTCTTTATCTGACTCCATTTACTCTTACAGTTGGGTGTTGGAAACTTTGGTGTTATACAGCAAAATAAGACACTAAATCAAGATGATTAAAACTGAAAAGTTTTAATCATCTGCTGATGGTGCTAGCTAATATGGTTAGCGCGTCTAGTGTAAAAGTAAAAGTGTTTTGGTGTATTGTGGTGATTCAGTGTTTTATTTTGCTTTTCATTTACTCTACCTTAATTTCTCCAGTGTAAATATACCCCAGTCAATTCTTTTAATAAACAAAAAAAGGGGTTAAATAAAAAAAGGGGGTTAAATAACAATAATTCGCATAGAGCTGAAAATTGGTATAGGTCTTAAATACACTATTATAAATGATATCTGAAAAATCCTCACCCCCTAGCGCGTCTAGTGTAAAAGTAAAAGTGTTTTGGTGTATTGTGGTGATTCAGTGTTTTATTTAGCTTTCCATTTACTCTACCTTAATTTCTCCAGTGTAAATATACCCCAGTCAATTCTTTTAATAAACAAAAAAGGGGGTTAAATAAAAAAGGGGGTTAAATAACAATAATTCGCATAGAGCTGAAAATTGGCATAGGTCTTAAATACACTATTATAAATGATATCTGAAAAATCCTCACCCCTCCACGTCTGCTAAAAAAAAATATTCAAGGTCAAAAGTCAAAAATATGTTTTTTTGCTTTTTTCTCCCAAATGATAAGCGCTATCGCAAAAGTACCTTAAACAAATGTAGACCATTAAATTTTCTACAATGATGGTTTTTATATTTTTTTCTTACGAACCACCATTCCTGAGATATGGCAATTTCAAAAGTTGAAAAACTCGTATTTTTCATAATATGCACAATGCACACATTTCCGCACCACCTGTGAGGTAGTGTACTTGGCGCGTTTTTTTAACGTGGTTTCCCCTGTAGGCCTAGTCCACGATCTATTGTGGTTAAGTTTTTACTATACTATTAATTTTAAAAAAACGGTGCTTTTGGCAATGATTATAGTCGAACGGATTATTGTTGATTTTGGGAGAATTTTAATCTGAGTGGTAATCTTCAAATGATATTTCAACAGTAATGTGTGCGCAGGCGTATTCAAAAAGAGTGACTCTTCTCCTCAAGTCATCATTACAAGTGGAATTTGCTTGCTTCTTGCTATATATGGTGCTCCAAAAAATTGATTCTATAGACAAGTACAGATATTTAAGTTTTGTTAAAAATACTCGGAACAATAAAATTATACAACTTTCTTGTCTTCCTCCAACATCTGCTGCTGCCTGTCAACACTTATATCGTGTATACTATCAAGTTCAATTGTGGCTAGGTAATCAACTGAACCTAGAAGACTGGGGTTGGACATTTATAGATAATACTTTGGAGCTGATTAAAACCTTACTTCCACCTGCTCCAGAAAAACTACTTAACACAATTGTGGTTGTAAAAGACTCGGATTGTTTTGTACACCAATATGTACTAATTGTCAAGGTCAGTCTTGCTCCAATATTGACTTAAATACAGATGACGATTTTAATGAGAAGACAACTGATGCATCTGTCATAGATGGATTTCCAGATATTCCGCAAGAAGATGAGAAAGAAGAAAGCGAAGAAGACATTACTGTTGAAGTATCGGTTTTGAAGATTACCCACTCGGATTAAAATTCTCCCAAAATTAACAATAATTTCCGTTCGACTATAATCATTACCAAGAACACCGTTTTTTAAAATTAATGAGTATAATGTTTAATAAAACTTAATACAATAGATCGTGGACTTAGGCCTGGGGAAAACGTTAAAAAAACGCGTCAAGTACACTATCACGGAGTGGTGGAAATTGTGCATTGTGCATATTATGAAAATGCAGAGTTTTTCAACTTTTGGAAATCATACATATCTCAGGAATGGTGGTTCACTTGAAAAATATGAAACCATTATTGTAGAAAGAAATTTAATGGTCTACAACATTTTGTTTAAGGTACTTTTGCGATGGCGCTTACGTTTAGGAGAAAAAGCAAAAACATATTTTTGACTTTTGACCTTGAATAATTTTGTTGGGCGCGGGGAGGGATGGGGATTTTTCAGATATCATTTATAATAGTGTATTTAGACCTGTACCAATTTTCAGCTCTATGCGAATTATTCTTAATTGAAATGTCTATTTGACTCGGGTAATATACAAATAGCGTGTATTAAATTCTGAAGCAGTGTGCATAGTAACTCCCTAACTTGGGGCTGTATACTAAAATTTAATGATATTTCATTATTAACTCGATTTGGTTTGAAACTGTTGATTTTGATAGTTCGAGATATTTTCAGAATATTATGGTCTGGAACTTCTGTTTTGATTCGTGGTTACTATAACTAGTTCGGTGCCAGAGTATTGTCTTCGCTTTTTGAATAATTAATAAGCAGGGAATGTCATATCTATTCAATATGAAAATTGTATGTTGGAACTATTTTGGCTCTGTTAATAATGTAGGTTTGTTTATCAACTGCTCTTTAATATTTAGATTTATCAGTTAATGCTATTAAATCAGTAGAATTATTTGATTGAAGTATGGTACTAGATTACCGGCGCTAACATTGACAACTTTTAGCAGTAAAATGTTATAAATGCATCGGAAATTTGTTTATATTATTTTATATTTTTTTCTCTTTCGGCTAAGAATTAAGCTTGATGTAATTGTGTTTGGCTAGTTAATTTTGATTTATTTGGTATCAATCCTTTAAAAGAATTTGTCATGACTTGATTTGATTTTATGTCAATCGATAAATAAGTCGACTGTTTATTACAATAATTGTTTATCTTTTATTTATTAATATAGCATTTGTTATTCAGGAAAATAAAATTAGCATTTTTATGATTAAAAAATGTTTGATTAATGCGTTTGAATGATACAAAAGAAGCTAAGAAGAATGCTGAATGAATACTACAGAAAACAGATTTCTACTAAGTTGAAATATGGCGCATGGGTAATATAACATGCATGCATAAAAAATAAAACAGATAATACAAATGATGGAACTAAATGGAGCCGAAGCTAAGCTATAATCTGAGACAAATAGTAAATTGAATAAAAGTTAAAAGGAGAACATTATTTATAAAATTGTATTGTACATGAGGATTAGATCCAACATACCAAAATGAAAGAGAGGCCAACAATCATTTTCAAGTACAAAATCTCTTATGCTCAGTACTGTTGCATTTTTAGTAATTTAAGGAAAATAAAACTTTAAAAGAAAAAAATTATTAGAATATTTGTTTTGATACCATTTTTGTATTTTTTCAGTATATTATATTGAATCAGGCAGTTTTTCTTTAAAATTTTATGCAATAGTCGGAAAATATATTTGATTTAAATTAAAATAATAATTTTTTGAACAAAAGTAATTTCTTATATCATATATAAATGAAAAAAAAAATATACACCCATACCACCTCGCAAATCACCAAAAGTATGGGTACGAAGTTGGACGTCTACACTGAGAGAAAAACGTTGTAAAATCAAAAATAATGCTGATGAATCAAATAAAATCAAACATGTTTGGCTCATTAATGGTCATAATTGAATTAATAAGATATCTATTGATTTATGCATATAGTAGTATATAAAACATACATGATCATTGTCATTGTTAGTGGTATATCAATTTAGAATAAAAATGCTGCCTATTTGGTTAAAAAAGAAATATACATTTGTTTATTAGTGTTTTTCCTTTTTCGATACATTCCTTTTATTTAAGCTTTTCTCTTTATATTTTCAAATGCAATGCTTAATGATTTATTAATATGTCACTTTGTTTAAAACTTGAGTTGATTTTTAATCGAATAGGATCAGTACTAACAATTTAAATGAAATAAATATCAAATTTATTAGGAAAATAACTTATTTCGGAATTAATCTTTGGTGATAGAGTAAAATTAAATACAGTGTATTGAATGTCTTCAAAATCAAAAAAAATAATAGATATAAAGGGTATCCTGGTGAGATTTTGTCTAGTGACAGATGGTTTTGTAATGTCTGGAATTGAGTCTGTTTTATTAGATTCCTTCAAAAGGTCACAGAGATTCTAAAAAAGAAAGCAACGTTTAGTTAAATATATTATATACTTTCTCCATCTTAAAACTAGGTTAACCTGAAGCAGAAATGTTTCTATGCAAGGGTATACAGGATTTGCAATTTTTCTGAATCGTATAATTGCAAAAACAGTATTTTTGGAGTTTCTAACACCACTATAGATGAAAACCGCTCTATGTTGAATTTAAAGAGTGGGGTTCTTAAGTTTCTTGAAAAAAAAATTCTTCATTCTTTCGCGAAAAATATTGTCGTTGGGTAATACATTAGATTTTCCACCTGTACGAATTTCTGTTCTGTACAGGATGAGTCAACAATAGAGTAAAGTCCATTATCTCAAATAATAATTGTTTGGAGGTTTACAAATAAATGTTAAATACAAAGAAGTTATAGGAAGGTTAAGATACACGTTTTAAATTATTGTAGAATATATTTGTATTGTATATTTTTTGTATTATTGTATATTTTTGTATTGTATATTATTTGTATTGTTATATTGTAGAATATACTGGGTGCTTCATGAAGTAAAAAAATAGGAAGGTTGGAAAAAATATATTTTTTATTTATTTATTAATATCTTTGATATTATCGAAATATATTTACTCATATATAATATATTATGTAAGTGGTCCAAAAGGAAGCCAAAAATGCAATAAAATACAGAATTGTTCATTTAGAAAAAACATACCGATCCACTTCATTGGCAACGCTGGCGCGCAGTGAATAAGTATTAATGTTGTAAATGTAAGGAAAATTTTTTGAGTTTTGTGGTTCTGCTAGAATAAATTAAATACAGTGTTACAAGTAGTTGACAAAGTAAGTCTTTAGTCTTTAAATAAAGAAGTGCCATAATTAGAACGGCTAATCATCTTTAAAAAGGCAAATTTGTTAGAAAACGCCCCGCCGTGGTCAATAACTTTGGACTTTGAACCATCACATAAATCGATTAACAATAATTATTTGACCTAGTTTTGGACAAGTACAGCGGACGTCGTTGCCAATTGCAATATTTTTTATTTGAGTAACAGATATTATAATATATAATATACACCGTAAGAATGGTAGATACGCTCATATTCAAACAATTTCAAGAAATCAAATCTTTAATACAGAACAGCAAAAAAGAATTAAAAGAAGACATTAAAACGGTGAGAGAGGATTTGTCAATTCAAACGGAAGTTCTAAAGGAGAGTATTACTGTAATACAAAGTAAATTAAACGATATAGAATACAGGGTACAAGCACTAGAAAAATTAGCTAGGAAGAACAATTTGATAATATTTGGGCTACGGGACCACAGAAACCTAAAGGACTTTGAATTAGCTACTTGGGTAACCGAGCAACTAAGAAATCTGTTAGAAGTAGATATAAATATAAGCGATATAAACAATTTATACTACTTAGGAAACGACTCAACGAAACCGCTACGTATAGAACTCAATTCATATTTAAAAAAGGCATTGATTCTTCGAAGCGCCTATAAGCTGAAGGGAAAGAACATTTTTATTAACCACGATCTTTCCAAGAAAGAGAGAGTGGTGAACAAGGTACTCAAACAAAATTTAAAAGAGGCAAAGGAAAAGGGTTTAAGGGCGTACATTAAAAGGGATACTCTTGTAATTGGCAGCGAAACTTATAATTACGAACAATTGGTGGAGAGAGGAAATAAAGGTAACGAATCTGATTGCGAAGTCTTTACCGATATTCCATCTAGACCATCCCTAAGTGCTCCGGGGACACCCGTCAACGAACAACCTGTACAACCTATAGAGCGTCACAAGCAAGAAACTCACTATCCGGATCCAAAAGCTAAGCCGACCAGTACTATTGAATTTACCATTAATCCGGGAGCATCGACTACGCAAACTCGCAGGGGTTCGGCTGGCCTTATAACCGCATCCCTACCTTCAACTAATAAGGGAAGACCAGCAACAAGAAGTTACTCGAAGCCGGTATAGAAATGAAGATGTCGTCAAGTGTAAAGAGACATTTTTTTTTAAACAAAACGTGAGTGAATTATTTATATACATTGATGGCGCTCGTTTGTGCGCGGCTACAATTTCCTTGTAATTTTAGTCTAATTGGAGATATAAGCATATATCGCGACTTGCTTACTCTGCACTTTTGGGACTTTTAAATAATTAAAATATAGTATATGTTTAAATTTAATTTGGTGTTGGGCTAAAAATAAATAGACTATTAATATATAAATATATAAAGTAAATACATGGACGTTTATAAACCAGCCGTTATTTGCTGCCTTAAAGGTATTTAGATTATGTTGTAAAACAAAAATATATATTTTATCTTTTTATTCTCTTTTTTGAAAAAATTAGGTGTTTCAGTATAGGTCAGATTGAAGTTAAATATTTAAAAAGCTTAACATATAGGAATATGTGAATTCATATATTAGGGACTTTGAAGTAAGGTTGATTGAGGCAGATGTGAGGTGGATAGCATTAATATATATAAATTTGACATTGAATTATCATCATTTAAACTATTTCATAATAATATTCGTAGCATAGATCACAATTTTGATAGGCTTCTTGTTCTTTACGTGGAATAGATTTTGAATTTGATTGTATAGTACTTACTGAAAGTTTAAATTTGGAATATTGATTTATATAGGATACCGGGATACAACATTATATATAATGAAGGAAGTCTAAATAAAAATGATGGAGTAGTAGTACTTATAAAATGTTCGTTAAATTGTTATTCCTATAAAATACTAGATATAGGAGATAATAAGGCACTGAAAATTGATATAAATATTAATAACCAAATAATTGGGATAATCGCAATCTACAGACCCCCTCTACAGAGCCATATGACTTCATCACAAACTTAGAAACAGTACTTTCTAGAAATGCTGCTGAGGTCAACTGAATATTATTGTGGAATATGAATGTTAATTTACACGATACATCTGAACGATTTGTTAACGAATATATGAGATATAATGAATGAACATGGATATGTCATTATATAAACACAATTACTAGACCAGCATCAGGCTCGTGCATAGATCACATATTTATAAAATCTCAAATTCAAATGAACTGCTTAATTCTATACTTTTTAGAACAGATATTACCCGATCACTATACAGTTATATTTTCTACATATCCATTCAAGGCTAAATCGCAAAACAAAATGTATAAATGGGTCATAAAACACAAACAATACATTAATTACAAAAATTAAATGATAAATTAGAAAAAGAAGCAATGGGTCGATATTTACAATGGGAGAGATTACACGAATACCGTAGCAGATTCATTTGTTAATAAACTGCAAAACATATTGATAGTAGTGTTAACATTGTTAAATCCAACACTTATAAAAATAGAAAAAGAAAGGAATGGATAACAAATGAAGTTTTAGATGCAATAAAATACAAAGGAAACATAATTTGTTTAAACAGACATTAAAGATCAAACAATAAGGAGCTTTCTGATAGATATAAAGATATAGAAATCATCTTAATGACATATGGGAGAATTGACCAAAAAAGGATTTTATAAAAAGAAATTGAAAAGCAACAAATGTCGTCAGGTAATATGGCAAACAGTTAATAATATTAGAGGTCGGGATAGACAGATATCCCAAATAGCGTCAATCAAGAATGAACAGGGCGTGAGTGTGACAGATGCGTTGGATATCGCAAATACGTTTAATAGGTTCTTTAGCAGAAATTGGTTCGAGAAGTTGGCCTCTAAAATTAATGTTCCAACAGAAAAAATGTATCAGGTTACAAATATTTCACATTCTTTCGTATTATTGGAGACTGATGTAAACGAAGTCGGAAACAGGAAATATTAAATTTAAAAAGAACAAATCTCCAGGATTTGACGGTATTCAGGCAAAACCTGCAACAAATAAAAAATTTGTTAAAACCTTTATACATTTATAATTTATCTCCTAAAATAATGGCTTTTTCCAGATGTATTTAAAATATCTGTTGGTAAACCTGTGTTTAAATCAGAAAGAAAAATAAAATATGTCAAATTATAGACCAATTTCATGGTAAGTAACTTTTCCAAAATTCTTGAAACTTATTAAAAAGAATGTGTTTGTATCTGAAACAATTTAAACTCTTTCCGAAATCAATATAGTTCGTGGAGTCCAAATCCGCAAGTGATGCTATTATAAAACTATCAGAATTGGCTTCGGAGCGCAGTGCATCGAGGTTTCTTGTGTGTTTTTGTAGATTTAGCAAAAGCGTTCGATACGGTTCACCATGAAATCCTGTTATACACACTTAGTAATATGGGTTTTAGAGGAAGGACGAACGATCTGTTTAAACTATCTAAATAACCGACAGCAAAGCGGTATCCACATCCAGGGTATTAAAAGCGAGAAAAGGGGTGGTCAACTATGGGTGTGGCCTCAGGAGCCTGTACTGGGCCCTGTACTTTTAATATATGCATTAATGAGTTACCTAAGCTTGAGCTCGATGCACATTTTGAGTTATGCTGATGATACAGCAATTTTCTTCAGATCAACGTGTTGGAATCAATTGAAAGCAAAGTAGAAAAATCAATGGAAATAGTGTGCAATTTCTTTAATAATAATCTTCTTTGTTAACTTTAGAAAACTTTCTTCTTACCTTTGCCTGCTATTCAGATACTCTTCCAAAATTCAATTTAGATATAACTTATAACAATAAGCTAGTGACAATGACTCAACAAACAAATTTAAGTATCTTGATCATCTTTGATAACCACATGAAATGGAATTATCATATTCAGTTTGTGACTAAAAGTTAAGATCACTTATTGTAATATTTAAGTTTTTAAAAGTGTAATTCCTATGGGAATTACTAAGAACTGTGTATTTTTGCTTTAGCTCAGACCATTTACAATACGGTATTGTGGCCTGGGGCTCAACAAGCAAAAATCAATTATCAAGTGTAAATATAGTTCAGAAATGGTTGCTGAAAAATAATATACGATAAAAACTATAGATATCCCTCTGATACCTTATATACATGAAGCAGCCATTTTTGACGCTAAACAATTATTTTGGTTTAATACATTATCCTATAACATTCAGTAACAGAAGTAAAAATAATCTAATCCCACATTCATACCCACTACGTCGACTCAATTAACTATTAATGTACCTCGGATGCATAAAACTATCGGACAAAAAGTCATTTATATGTAGGACCTAAAATTTTTAATGTTTTACCTAAAGAGAGTTGTTAATTGTCAAAACATTAATATTTTTAAAAAGATTAAAAAGAATGGATACTTGGTAAAACAATAGCAAGTACATTTATACTCAGCAAAATGTGAAATATTAAAAACCATTCACAATAAAATATAATATTTGAAAAAAATGAAATGTAATCTTATATGCCTTAGAACTTGCGAAATCCTACCCTATGTCAATATCTGACCGCGTATAATAACTTGTTTTTAGCGTGTAGAGTGTTGGACAATGAAATATATTAATTTGATACATTTTAGATATAGTTAAGAATTTAGTATAAAATATTGTAGTTATTGTTCTAGAAATAAAACTCCTCAGACAAGGTTCTACTATACAAGAGGATATTATGTTTATTCACTATTTTGTATTCGTAAGTTATGTATAAGAAGTCTTGTATATACTGTAATTGGATCAGTTTGAATAAGCATTATTTGTTATTATTATTTATTACTTACATGTTTGAGCCACCCTATAGAAGTTAAATGTTTTCCTGTAATATCCTCATTTATACTTTAGGTTTGAACTTAAACAAAATTGTGAAGTTTATTATTCTAGAACTACAAATGCTTGACGCACTATTGCCGGACCATGTATATTATAAAAAAATGTTATTAGATAAAAAGTTATAGAATTTTACGTAGAATTTAAAATAAAATAAAAATAGGGTGTTGCATTTAACATGTTATATCCTGTACTTTTTAGAGAAACACTCTGTATATTCTACAATAATTTTAAAACTGATGTATCTTAACCCTCCTATAACTTATTTATTTAACATTTTTTGTAAATCTCAAACAAAGGGAGATAATGACCTTACTCTATCGTTGACTCACCCTATACATTCTGTAATGTTCATCAATATATTTTTTTACCTTTTATACAGGTATGAGCTGTAGTAAGTTCCACCTTTTAACAATTTGCTAGCTTGACTTCGTATTCCTCTACATCTGAATTTTCATCATCTAGTGAAATATCACTTTGCAAATTTGAATTGATGAATTCGTCCAGCGTTAAATTCAAAATCACAATGCATCATTTCGGCCGGCGTCGTTTCCATCACTCTTCAAGAAACCTTTGGCCGCCATATTAACTACTGAAATAATATTAACGTTTGATCATTCTAAACAACTGTAAACAACACATTACCTGTAAACGTGCAATTCTCCTTTTTGTCACTAACAACTGTCATATACAATAAATATCATTGTACTATCAAAATCATGGAACATGACAAAAATCATACAACAACGTGTGGCCTAATCAGGCTATCCGTCAATACCATGAAACACCATCTTTCGATGTCCACCTCAAATGCATGACTTTCTATTGGCAAATATTAATCCCACGTGGCAAAAGCCTAGCAGAAATGTTAGCAATTCTTATAGAAATAAAAAATGCTCTCGTGTTTTAAAATAAATTTATTATATGGATGTCTTATTGGAATAAATGAACCAAGCAACACTTTTCAAAAATAATAAGGCAATGCCAGTTTATTTTTAAACGTGGTTCTTTTGAAACATATAGAGTAATAATTAATTTGAGGACTAATATTAGATATCCGATAAAACAGTATTCACTTTATTTCGAATGCTTTAATTTTTATTATGTATATAAAACAATATTATATTATCAGCAATCGTTATTAAAACAAATAATTAGGTAAATCGAATTCCATACAACGAGTTAATTATTTTAACGTGATTTATTGTACATTTTAAAATGCATTTTTTTTTCTGAGTGTATATAACAAGATGCTTGAATAGCTGTTACTCACGGATAACCCTATTGCCCAAGGTGAAGAAGATATAAACGTGAAAAAAAACGCAAGACCGTAAGAGTCTTGTATTGGTCGGTCTTGGTCTTGCAGATCCTCGTGCAGATCTAATGCCAGTCTTGAGCTTGGTCTTGCTTTTTGTGCAAGACCAAGACCAGTCTCGCTTAATATTTCAAGACGCTCAAAAGAACAGATATCCGAAATTAACTTATCTACAAAAATAAATTGATCTTACTAACGACAGAATAATAATGGAAGACCTCAACGAGAGGATAGGCAACCATGTACATAAGAGTATCGAACAACCCCGTAATGGAGAGGAAAATAATGAAGTAGAGGACAGATTTAATTGAATTATGGCCATACAACACGATTAGAGTAGAATGTAGAATGAGCGTAATGTGGGTTAATCACCGCGACCTTAAAGATCTATTCTATGTTCCCCTTTCTTCATTTATAACTTATCATATAGAATATAATTCGTCATACAGGGGATCTTCCTGTTGTAGGAGGGACAGTTGGTATTTCTGACAACAACTGTTCATCCTACGAAGAGTGGACATCTTCATCTCCTACGAGAGTATACGCACTTCCACGGTTGGGGTTTGGCCCCCCGTGTCCTCCACAGTCGATGAGCTTGTGCCCGGTTGAGGTATCCTTGAGATGGAGACTGAAGGATCTGTTTCCATTTTCTCCACATCTTTAATTTGGGTTTTCCTTAGATCTGATACCGGTGTTGTCATATTGTTGATAAAGATCATTGTGTAGATATTAATAACTTGAAATTAATTAAACAAGTCTCAAACTTTGTACTGAATTAGTGTTAGTGAACTAGTGTTGTTTTCTGTTGTAAGAAATTAATAAAATATCCAACTCTATTAACTCTACATCTTCGATCTCGTCGGTTTTCTTAACATCATTTCGTAACAGTTTTAAGAGCTGTTGATTTTAAAAGATGAGGCGAGGGGTTAAAAAACGACAGGCAACGCACACACCACACCAGACACAAGGGGACTCCTTTATTTGCTCGGCGTTTATCAATCCGTTTTATTTCCTGTATTTTTTTGTCGTTCTTGTTTGACTTAACGGATTAGAGTTAAAAGAGTATCAAGTAAAGGTACATACACATACGGACAAAGGAAAGGAGAAGGTAAAGAGCATAATGAAGAGGTCGACTATTACGGTCGTATTTGCATTGTTTTTTTTGTACCATAACGGATGTGCGTACCTTAGATATTTAAATATATTGTCGATACTATCAATGGTGGGATCATCGAGTTTCGACTTTCTCCTGTAGTATGTCTACACATTGAAAAAAGTACTTGAAATAAAAATAAATATTCCTTTGATAATGACAATATCAAATGTTTATTTAAAACTAAGAGTTTCGTACTTCCATTGTGCTTTATTTATTTTGTATACAATGTTTCCGTCAAGTATTACTTACCGTTATTAAGTGTGAACTAAATTAAATCTAAAACTACTGAGCTTATATACAGGTGGCCCATCGAAAATGTTCCATAAAGGCATAACGGCTAGAATTATTCTTTTTCAAAATCCAAAAACGTCATTTTTGTTTGTGAGGGACAACTTTTACCCCAAAATGATTGCGAAATCTTTAACCCTCTGAGCGGGGGTGTCCATCCCCCAACTTTTTTCAAATGGGAAGGGGTCAAATTAGTTGCCACCAATGAAAGAGCTTTCTATTCTCTATATTTCCCTGCCTCGTTTTCGAAAATCGGTCCGAGTCATTGAGGAAATATGAAGGATTGAAATTTAAAAAGTTTATTTAAGCATTTATCAGAGTAAATGATAAGGATAAATTCCTTCGGCCAATTTGAGTTTTCTTATTATTTCTAGATGTTTGGATTTTTTCACTTGCCACAAGGTTGAACGATCGGAACATTGAGTTGCTATATAGCTGTTCTGTGACTTGTGCATTGAAGTTTTCTCTATATCGTTAAACTGACCCACAGCAAATTTCCAAAATACTAGCCCCACGTTCAATTTCTGAGGTTTTGTTTGTGCACCTCGTGAAAAACTCTGGGGTTGTCTTCAATGACAGTACCGACAGATTGTGCGATTAATACACCGTTCAAAGAAAGTGATACACTCATCAAAAAGCACACACATTAAATAGGAAATTATTATCATTCGCCACTCGTTCACTCATAGTTTCACAAAATTACGAAGCGACGATCAAAATCGTCTTCGTTGAGTTCTTGTACCAACTAGATTTTGTACAAGGTGGAACTTGCGTTTTTTAATATCCTTTGGACACTTGTACGATTCCGCGCCGATCATTGGCCTGAATTTTTCTTGTACTCAGCGCATTATCCATGGCAACTCGGCCCAATACGAATACCTCCATAGCTTCATTTACTACAGGACTGGGGACGAGGAAAACCCTCTGCCTCTTTTATTCATAACGGAACCAGATTGGCGAAATTTTGCTACTTTAACTCGCGAACAATTTTGCCATAAAGGTGGTTGTCAGGATGGCGTTCATTGAATATCTGCGCAATCCTGGAACGCACGTTCGTATTTTAAAAATAAAGAAGTTCGATTATTTCCGCTTTTTCTGCAAGTGAGTATACCATAATAATTGTTAAAATTTTTAACGATATTGAGAAGAACTTCAATGCATTAAAGTCCTGGGAACAGCTATCTAGCAATTACCGCACCACAGTCGTTGAATACCGTGTGGCAAAATTGAAAAAATGCGTAAACATCTAGAAATAATAAAGAAAAAACAGCAAATTGGTCGAAGAAATTTATCATATCATTTACTCTGATAAATGTTTAAATAAACTTTTCAAATTTCAATCCTTCATATTTCTCAATGACTCGGGCTGATTTTCAAAAACGAGGGCGGGAAATATGGAGAATGAAAGCCCTTTTTTGTTGCGGTACCACTTGACCCCCTTCCCATTGAAAAATGGGGATGACACCATAGAGGATTGAAGATTTTGCAATCATTTTTAGGGCAAAAGTTGTCCCCCTCACAAACAAAATTGACGTGTTTTTGAATTTTCTGAAAATAAATTACCCTGGCCGTTATGCCTTGCGGAACGTTTTCGATGGGCCACCCTGTATACTAGAGCCGAGCATTCACCGTTAAATTTGTTGGGTGCAGTCATGCATGAGGTTTTCCACTAAGAACACCTGTATTGGAGCGTTTTATGAGTGGTTGCCATATTGTTGAAATTTCCATACTTTCCATATAAGATTGCTAAAGATTTTATTATTTAGAAATGGCCTCTTTAAATTTGCGCTTTTTCCAATGGGGTTCTTTCTGGACAACCCGGGCTTCCGGCCATTTTATGTTGTGGTGCTTGGACCACACATGATCTGCAATGTAATAGTTTCACCTCTTTGCGTATGTTTTTTATGTTCGTCATGTCGTACATGTAGGGGACGTTTTGTGTCTCACACTTTATACGACTCACCGCGCTCGCAAGGTACCTCTGGATGCACTCTTTCTCTTGAATTGATGATTCAAATTTTGTTTTTGTTAGGATACTCCGTAGAGTAGTCAAAGACTTAAAAACCCTTTTAATTTTATATTGCTTAGCTATTCGCCTGATCTTCTCCGATATGAGGCTGGCGTACCAATGAGTCAGTCGGACCTGTAATTGGATATAATATTTTCTAGGGATTTTGCAGAGTAATCATTCTGAAGCAAATCGGTTTTAATATTACTTAGTTCAGATATCAGAGATTCTTGGTCACTGCATATAGTGATTGCTCTATGAAATACTGTTTTATCTATACCTCTTTTGGTTGCTTCAGAATGGTTCGAGGGAGAATTTAAATATTGTCCCGTATGTGTGGGTTTTCTATATACAACAATACTAATGGATCCATCGCTTCTACTGACAAGAACTTCCATAAACGGCAGACAGAAGTTTTTCCCTTTCTGAATCGGGGATCTGATTGAGTTATTTCGTGAGTTAGATGATTAAGAATAGGAATCCAATTGTCTATCGGTTTCGTTCCAGATTATAAAGGTATCATCAACATATCGAAGCCAGATTTTGGGTTTGACGACCGCGCTACTAATGCCATTGGTCTCGAACCCTTCCATATATATATGATCGCTGTCACTGGAGAGAGAGAGGAACCCATAGGTAAACCATCATTTTGAGATTTTGAGCATAGAATTTTTTTAAACTTGAAAATAAGAATTATGCAGACAGCACCTCAAGAGCTCCATCCTAACAGGCAGCGAGGTCCTCCTCAATCCTCCTCATCTTTGAGTCATCCCTCAATCTATCGATCTAGAAATATGTGACGAAGAATTTGAGGAAAGTGAAGATAAAGAAGAATCCTCTCAATCAGAGGCTTTCCCAAAAGAAAATCTTCCTAAAATAAAACTTGAAAACATGGCTATGTCAAAAACCGAATTTTTCAATTTTGCGAGTAAAATTTTTGCCAACGAATTCGATGGTTCTCCAAGTAAATTGCAGTCCGTTATCGACGCCTTAAATTAACTGCGCCTAAATTGCGAAAACCACAAAAATAATGCGGTGGCCTATGTGAAAACGAGGCTGGATGGAAAAGCACGTGATTTAATTGGTGATTTTAACGATTTTCTGGATACCATAACTAATAAGCTACGAACAGGCATTGAAACAGACAGTTTTCATATGGTGACAGCAAAAAATATTTTCTTCAAAACAGCAACATAAAGATTCCACAAGATATGCCACAGAGATTGAAGCCAAACCCCTGAAAAGAGCCTATATGAATGAAGGAGTGTCCATAGCAGTAGCTGAATCCTATACAAATAGAACAGACAAAGCTTTGAGAACAAACAGTAATTCCGAAAAAGTACAATTAATAATGGAGGATGGCAATTTCACCAACTGCGAGGAAGCAGTCTCTAAATTTATAACTATTGGTGGAGATACGCCAACGCCAGATACTAGCACAATCTTTTATACAAGAAATTATCAGCGTTACAGAGCTAGAAACAGGCATCATAGAGGGCATCAAAGACGCGGAAGAGGATACTACACAGGAAACTATGCTAATAATAATAATGACTGTCCACCCAAAGGTTTCCGCGATTTGATGCCTCATATTCTTCGATAATAATAGAAACATTTCCAGTGTTAAAAAACGCTGCGTTGTTACCAATATTTGTGTATCGAAAGATCTCATTGTGAAACATTGATGTACAAAGTCATTTTTATTATTCGGTAAAGAGCAATAAAATGGCGGCTTATACAACAATTTCGGATCCATCCAATGTGTATCAAATAAAATAGGGGTAAAATAAAAATGTAAGTTCATGGAAATCAATTATTTTTTATGATCATTCGGTGTTTTAGTCGAGTACCTATAGCTTGAAATAATTCACTAAATACACACGCACACATTTTCCGTAAAACATATGCCGCATATACACAGTCACCGTTAAGCAAATTGGTCTCGATCCCTACTACACTGCTCGTACGCGCTCATAACGGGTGGTTAGTAAAACGGGGAGACAGACGTTCCCATAACAGATGTGAGAAAAAGAACAAAAAAATTAATATACCACGTGTTTAGGTCGCTATTCACCATTCCATTCGTTTGGTTTGGTGCCAGTCAATAGGGTCTCGAAAATCGATACCGAGCTCGGGTTTGATTTAAAAATTAAGGGTTAGATTGTCCCTTAATATCCCTTGTGAAAAAAACATATATTATTCTGCCGGATAGTTTGAGAGTCGGAGATTCTATTTGTAAATGATTTAGACAGACTACGTTTGAATAAATAACTTCAGACTGAATTAACAAATTTTGTATTAGATTTAAGCTTTATGTAGTTTTTTTATGAAATCACTTACTGGAGTATAATACCATTAAAACATCCGAAAGGGTAGGCTAAATAATAGATCTGATGTAAAAATCTGAACGTCATCACTATACCGATCTGGTCATCAAAACTGCGTGGTCTGGATTTTAACGTGTAAGACACTGATGTCGACAGCTTAATGTACAATCAAATGTATTAAAAAGAGAGCTGGGTTGATACATTTCTTCTCTATGCGGTATTGCCGGATTTTGCATCAACATTTCAAACCGCACAAGTAGGTGTTTATGAAAAATGTTGCATCTAGGGTAGGAACTTTATTTTCCACAATTAATTACCCATTTTACCTACCAGCTGTAATAAATTATTTATTATTTTAGTAGCATTTATTCTTAATTTCAGTAGTATACATGAAAGTTTATAAAATAGTTTATTTTTTTCTACATACAGTTTCCTACAAACGTAAAAACCGACAACACCACCGAGACCAAATTATTACCATACCACCAAACAGTGCCGTGTCACATATTTTTCTTAACTTAGCTGCTTGAAGAGATATTTATTTATATGGTGTATGCAGTGGTATCATACTAATTAATTACGAAAAAAACGTATTAAAATGTTAACAAAAGGTACAAAACTAGTATCGACGTATAGCACATATCAAGTACTTACATATAATATCAGAAAAGTAATTATCGAATTCAATAAGAAAACTAAGAAAACGATAAAAAGGTGGAGTGGACTGTTTATTTACCTATGAAACTAACTCCTAGCTCTTAACGTAAGCTGAACAATGAATTATCATTGTAATAAAGTTTATACAAAGTTCACGACACACAACTATTAAAAATCGCTAAGATTATCGCTGACGACTCATTCGTTACAACCAAAAAAATGGCGTCTAGCATCACTAATTTTGCTGCAGTCCGTATATGGGCCTTACATATCCTTGTATCCTTTAGTCATTGGGCAACAGTGTATGCCTAATGCAACTAATTTTGCCTCTCTGTCTGTCAAACAGTCATTTATATTTATCTCTGTCGTATACATTAAAATACGGACCACGCAGATGGAGTGACCAGGGTTAGTATAGAGCTTATACATATTTAAAAATAGATGAATATTTAAAAATAGATAAATTTTATTATGTGTTTTATAATAATTCAATAGTGTATTATGTTATTGTCGAGTTGTAAAGGCCAACCCTTGAAAATCATGTATGCATTTTAGCTTCCTAATGTTTGTAAATTGTGCTTTGGGTTAGGATACTCAGATGATTTTGTGTAACAAAAATACTGCGAACATAATTACAACAAAGAGATTAAAATTTGGCCATTGTAAGTACACTATCCAAATGAAACCAGAACAACAGAACAATACGAAGAGTCACTCTAAGAGATAGAATGCGAAACCACGACATCAAAAAGGAACTGGTAGTGCAAGACATAGTGAAAGATCAAGAAGGCGTCATTGGGAAGACCATGTCGAAAGAATGGACCACTATAGAATAACAAAATTGGCGCGAGCACAAATACCCAACATATCCAGACCACCCGGAAGGCCACCAAAAAGATGGTACGAAAGTTGGATATCCGGTTCACAAGAGGCTTAAATAATTTTATACAGGGATAACCCTATTGCAAGAAGAAGAAGAATAGAAATATATTTTTTTGACAATTTTAGTAACTAATAACATTTATTGATTCAACGTAAAACAAAATCAGCAATTTATTGAGCTTTTGATAATGACAATGATAAACTGGAATTTAATTCAGCCATATTAACGCTCCGTCGCGCGTCGCGTCGCGGTTACGATTTACGATAACTTTATTGATATATGGTCCTTCTTTAGACTTTTTATTCAAAGGTAATAACCATGTTCGAGTTTACTAAAATTAATACCTAACAAAAACAACGTGCACAAATCAGATAAACTGTATGTCGCGTTAATAGGCGTTCGGTCACCCCTTCCTGATATTTATATCGCTTAAACGGGCGCTGGGTACAAACGCACAAAAGGGCGAAAATTTTATACCCACTAAACTCCGAAATCGGTACAAAGGGCCGTGTACACACACACAGACGTACAGGCCGGGTAGACAAAGAATCGGAACGGTCGAACCGCCTCGTGACAGAGGGCCGAAAATATTTATGAAATTTCTCGTCAAATGTGTGTTACCCGCTACCTCTCCGTCGCTCTCGGCCCCTTTACCTCGCCTTCCCCTCGATCCCCTGAAAATATGCTATCCCGTTATTCTGTGCGATGTTGTCGCTCCGGTTTTTTTTATTTCGAAGTGACAAAAATGTGCTGTCTAATTTAACATAAATACGATAATGTGAATTATATGTGTCTCTTAATATAATACAAGTATTTTAAATGCTATAGTAGCTCTTTGATTTCAAACAAAGGAGGGTCCGATGCAGAAATCTAACGAAGACTGTCTATAGTACGAAATTTCATAACCAAACTTAATAAAATTTAAGATTCAGGCGTTTCACTTTGCAACAAACTAAAACTACTAAGAGCCCTATTTTTTCCCATTGCCACGTATGCCTCTGGGAGATCTGAACGTTGAGATTGACAATGCTATGTAAAATTGATGCTTTTTAAATGTGATATAGACGGATGCTGCGAATACCGTACACAGCTCACAGTGCAAATATTTCAACTCTTGAATCCAGACTCTGTCATCATCTATAAATCAGCCGTATTTAAGATACTTTGGCCACATATCCAGAAAAATCAACGGTCTAAAAAAAATAATTCTGGAGGAAAAAGTAAACGGGAAACACCCTAGAGGGAGATCTCCAAACCGCTAGGTAGACTAGAATGTAGAAATCAAAATTTGTAAGAAATCATAAACCCTTTCATAAGTTATAACTCATCGTATAGCCTCAGGGCCTTGACAAAAGCCAGTATCTAAGACGGTTTTACAGATGTTAGTTCTCCATCTCCGTTATCAGTCGTACCAAAGTTCATAGCACGATTGATTGTCCTTTCGGAGCAGTCAGTGATGAGGTATTCTGCTGTTTACCCATTTTTTCCACAGAATCTGCATTCGCCGTTATTTCTTAGCTGCAATCTACTGAGGTCTTCGTTGAGAAGACAGTGTTCTGTGAAATCTCCGTGACAATCCGAAGATTGTTCTTACTCAAGTTCTTTCCTTCAAAATCAAGGAAAATCTTATGATTTTTTCGCGGTCGTAAACTCTGATAAATTTCTTCGAGTCTCTTAAACCCTTAGAGGATTCTCATTACATGTTACTGATGGAGTCTTCCAGGTTCTTGAGTCTCTTCTTTTTTGGGTGGACTTTATGAAGAAAATAATAGGCCATAGTCTGCTGTGCAGTAAGGCCGTTTATGAAATAAATTGAAAATAGTCGTTGATAATTAAAAAAAAATATTTTTTGAGAATCTACGGCAACCAGCAATTAGCCGGTTATCAAATTATTCGATGGCTAGTGTTGCCACTTGGACAATAAAGTATACAATTAACTCAAAACATCTTGCTTTGTTTTACTCCAAGGACATTTGCAGAGGTGCGGTCTTTCTTTTAGGATGGTGCTCACCAGTAGCTCTATTATTCCACAGAATAAATTAACAGGAAAAATACTTACCTTATTATCAATATTTAAGAAAAATATCCATGACAGATTCCAATTCTATATTCAAATACTATAAGACTGGCGAGAACAAAGACAGTAAATTAAACGGCTTTTGTCTGTAGTAGGTTTATTTCTGGTAAAGAAGGCTCATCACCACTAAAACAAAAAATATAAAAAATAAAATTATTGGATATAGCACAACTGTCTAAGTGTGCGGCATGTACATTAGAAAGGCAAATTCACTATAAAATGAGGTTGTAGCTTTGTTAAATTGACAATCTACGCATTACTTACAGAGAATATGTGACAGTTTGCAGTGAGTAAAATCGATTAGCTCAGAGTCAGCATCTACATTACATCTAGATCAATAGCTAAAGTTTCTTTTATTACAGCTAAAAGAATAAAACAGGAATGTTTTTTTTTCGATGAGGAGTAGTTCAAGTAAGAACACCACGCCGGAACAGCTTACGCATTACTTCGATGTGGGAGAGCTGCCTACGCCATGTGGCGTTGTTCCTCTTCTTTTCTATTTATTAAATTTCTTATACATCTGTTCGCTGTTTCCCATAATAATTCACCTCCCTCTAGTCTTCTTATCATCGTTTCAGTAAAATCCAGTCCACCGTCCTTCTTAAAATTATCTCCTTCATCCCTACATCTGGGACAATAGAATACATGCTCAACATCGTCTATTTCACCACAAAATAAACATGACTCAGAGATTGCTCGCCGCATCTTATAGGGGTATTTTCGGAAGCACCTGTGTCCAGACAGCATTTATGTCAGGTGGTATCCCACTTCACCGTATGGTATGTCAATCCATTTTTCAATGTCGGGTATAAGTCTCCAGGTCCATCTTCCATATTTTCTTTTATCCCACTCACCCTGTCTCTTCTCCATCACAGTTTTCCTAGTTATTTGTTTGAGCTCTTCTTTGTATCTATCCACTCGTTTATGAGCTACTAGGTGGATAGGAGGGATACCCGCAATGACACCAACTGCTTCATTAGATATAGTTCTATAAGCTAAAAACTGTAATACAAAATTTGCGCTGGAGAGCTGTTATCTTTCGCTTTGTTTTTTTGTCCATTGCCTTGTACCATACCAGAGTTGCGTATAACAAATGTGAATGTATTACGCTTACAAGAATTCTACGCTTTGATGCCTTATGTTCGGCATAAATTTTGATAATGCTGCTAGAGTTTTTTCTCTTTAGTGATTGTTTAGGTAACATGTTCACAGAATGTTGTTTTACTATCTATCCAGACTTCGAGGTTTTTTACAGCATTCTTAGGCACGATCAATGTTCCCTCAATATCAAAAATAATTGGTGCCAGCAAAAAAAAAGAGAGGAATGTTTATTTTCTGTCTGCTATTATTTCAAAAATTTAATATTAATTTCGACCGATAGCATATGGGAAAGTAAAAAAATGAGTTTGAACAAACTGAATTGATATAAATTTAGATAACTGCCAGAAGTTATAAATACAGGAAGTAACGAGTATAACTTAACAAATAATGTAACTCACCTTGCCTTGATAAAAGAGCAAGAAAACAATGTGGAAGCATGTATTATGTGTTTCTTTAAAAGAACATAAAAAATAAGAGATCTATGGGTGGAAAAATATAAATGGAAGACATTTGAGTACTACATTGAGTTTATAGCAAAAGAGTGATATCAACAGGTCAGGGAAGATTTCAATAGTCGCAAAAATAACAAAATACAATTTACCTCTTAGTTAAAATGACAAACAACAATTGTCACTGTCTTGTCTGGTATCCTCTCGTTGGATATACTTATAGGTAAACATCATACTTATACCAAAATACAGTTAATGAAATAAAATTTAGGGTGACAGACATGGTATTATTAGTAGATCGGCACATATTCTAGGTTTAGAATTTAGTCTTCGTTTACTTATTACCGGATAATTCCAGCTAAAACTGAGGTATCGCTAAATACAGATACCAAACATATATCATTAAATGATTTGCCATTAGCTCCAACAGCGAATTTCAATAATTATTTCAGCAATTCGAAACGATTTCGTTACAAAGTACTCTGGTACGTCATTTTTAGTAAACACGAACGCGTTCCCGCCAGCCGCACATCGAAGCTCACTAATTTCTATAAGAGATTGCCAGATATATTTAGAATCTGGTTTAAATATTTACATTTATCGAGTATTTCTGACGCGCTTTTTTAATAAACATAGTTATATTTCTTTATTGGTTGCGTGAGCGGCTGAAATCGGGAATATTTCGCAATAACCTCCTAAAACTACAAGACGATTTTGCAAATGTAACTGATTTATATTTTTAAAATTTCTAAAAATAGTATATTGTTTTATTAGGAGTAAAAATGACATTTTTGTCATTTTTAACACACTACAAAGGAGAGTCCTCCGTCAAGTTGAAACTACTTCTAACTCGTCAACTAGATCTCCTTACATTGGAGTTTTGGCAAAGCTGGTATACGTCCCTGATTGCCTTCCGGTGTTGGATGGCTTCCCATCGATAGCGGGACAGCGAGATGCTGTTAGACCCAGCCAAAGTACCAGAGGGAATTCCCCCTAGCAGCTGACTAGGACGTATCCCACCAACGACAAAGTCTTGCATCTCCTAGGGGAAGATAGGTATCTCTAATGATGTTTAACTTCAATAATTAGGAAGCGGTGTACCGATCTAGCTGGTCCGTTGCCTAAAAAAATAATACCGTGCAATAAAACGATGGCGCAGGACTGTCGGGCTGAGTATTAACTCAGATAAAACCGCGGTAGTGCCATTCACCAGAAAGTTTGAAAAACTTGAAAAGAATCCATCTAGATGGAAAGGAAATACTGCCATCACAGGAAGTGAAATATCTGGGAATAACGATAGTAAACTTCTCTGGTAAAAAAATAATAATGATAGTAAACTTCTCTGGAACAGGCATATTAAGAACACTACCAGCAAAGCCACAAGGACTCTCATGATATGCAGAAGACTGGCGGGAAATACCCCCCCCCCACGACATAATTCGGGAAGAAGATCCATTAGGCCTTAAAATAAACCCATGATTACTTATAGAGCAGTTGCTTGGTATACAAAACTAGAGCAACGTACAGCAAGGCAAAACCTGTGCAAAGTACAGAGATTGGCATGTATCTGCATCACAGGTGCCATGAGAACATGTCCAACAGCAGTAATGGAGGTCATTCTAGACCTAACACCAGTGCATATTGTCGTCGGTAGTTATGCCAATGCGACAATGATTAGAATGGTCATTGACGGAAACAGTACTGCGAGAATTTTTAGGCCAGGGGCTTGGGGGCTCAAAAAGAAAATTCCACTTCTCCAACTCCCAGTGGATGACATACCAAGAATTTACAACTTTGAGAAACACCTCACTGTAGTATTGAGTAATAAAAACGATTGGGAAGAAAGAAACGCTTACTCAGCATATAAAAGACCATACAATCACGTGGTATACTGATGCTTCCAAAACCAAAGCAAGGACAGGGATAGGAGTAGTTTAATAGTTTAGGCCGAAAACTAAATACTCCGAACCAAGAGGCACCCACCCCAGTATCCTTCAGGCAGAAATTTACGCTATCGAAAGATGCGTAGAATTTATCTTAAATAGGAACTATCGAAAACAGGAAATTGCAATCCTATCCGATAGTCAAGCAGCACTTAAAGCGATCAACTCAGTAACCATCAATTCGAAGTTGGTCAAAGAATGCCTAGAGAAGCTCAATAAATTAGGCAAAGAAAATAGAGTCCTCCTACTCTGGGTGCCTGCTCACCAAGGGATAGAAGGCAATGAAAAAGCAAATGATCTAGCTAGGAAAGGCGCGAACACTACACTAACTGGACCAGAACCGTTCTGTTTTTCAAACGGGGACCAACTGAAAGCGGAACTGAAGAATCTGGAAGACTCCATCCGTAACTTGGAATGGGTGTCCTCCAACGGTCTAAGACGCTCGAAAAAGTTACTCAGAACTTACGACCGAGAAAAATCAAAGGTTTTCCTTGATTTAAGTAAAAACAATCTTCGGATTGTCATGGGGTTTCTAATCCGAGGACACTGTCTTCTCAACGAACACCTCAGTAGGTTGAAGCTGAGAAACAACGGCGAATGCAGATTCTATGGGGAAAATGGGGAAAACACCAGAATACCTTATCACTGAGCCGAGATGACGACCATTCGTGCCATGAACTTTGGTACGTCTGATGTCGAGGATGGAGAGCAGGCCTCTGTGGAGCGGTCTCAGATGCTGGCTTTTGTTAAAGCCCTGAGACTGTATGATGAGGTATAACTCGTTATAACTCAAGAAAGGGGAACACACAATAGATCTATAAAATCGCGGTGATTATCTCCCTTCCTAAACATTCTACATTCTACATGCAATAAAAAAGTTATCAAGCAAAAAAACGTCAAGTTAAGGTCGATCAATGACAGTCGTCTATAAGACAAAGGCCCTACAGGATAAAGGCAGTGGCATAAAAATAAATGGCGTTCCAAGTAACAACCTATGGTAGGTAAGACGACACGAGGGACAACATTGCGATTATCGCTCACAACCCTGAGGCTCTTCAAGAACTTCTAGACGACATAATTCGGGAAGAAGATCCATTGGGTCTTAAAATCAATACGGCAAAAACCAAGATAATGGTCGTTAGTAGGAGAAATATTCCACCACCCAACATACGAGTATACGGACAATGCGTAGACACGGTAAATAAGTTCAAATATCTGGAATCCTGGCTAACATCGGACCTTGACCCCGACTTAGAAGTTACATCGTGTATAGAACAGGCTAGATCAATGTTTAACAAAATGAGAAACCTATTATGTAACCGATCACTCAATATCAACTGACGTCTACGTTTTGTTCATTGTTATGTATATGTATCCCTGCATACTTTACTTTTATACGGCTGTGAGATATGGACGCTTAAAATGAACACCATTAGACGGTTAGAAGCTTTTGAAATGTGGATCTACAGAAGACTCTTGAAAATACTCTGGACAGATCATGTACGCAATGAAGAGATTCTTGGGAGGCTTAACAAGGAAAGAAAATTACTTGCTAATATAAAAAAAAACGAAAGACGGCATACCTGGGCCATGTCATGCACAATAGTAGAGCAAAGCTTCTGAAGTTGGTTATAGAAGGAGAGGTAGAAGGCAGAAGAGGACTTGGAAGACGCAAGCACTCTTAGTTGAAAATCTTACGAGACTGGACTGGACAGACAGTTTTCGCCGCGATTGTTGCCAACCTTCATTAGAGGATGGTACTATAAGAAGAATGACGTTCGTCATATAGTCGTCAATGACCTTCGTCATATAGATACATATCCGTAATTTCCAAGATTTTGAACATATATCCATAATCTTACGCTTTTTTCGGATCATAGATTATGTAGATATTTTCCATTAATAGAGCGATCATAATAAATTAATAATTTATTATTTATAGGTCTGGATATTTTACAATGTCCGAGTATTTGTATAAATCGACATAATCCCGCAGCACACTAGCGAAAAGCGAGTTGGGAAAAACAGATACGTTTTTAAGCAGCTTAAATCCGATTTATACTACCTAGCATCTATCCGTTAGTCCTCTATTTTGTAAACACGTCGTTCGTCGCGGCTTCCCGCTATAATTCAAAAAATGTCGCGCGACATTTAGATATATTTTTATTTTTTAATATCGTTTATTTACAACAGAAGCGTTGACCCCAGTGAACCTATGAGACACCCTGTACATCGTCGTCTCGATTCGGTCGACAAAAATTACAAATTCTGCATTAAATGTGGGTATTTTTGTATCGGGCAGAATATTTTCGGTGCGTTATAAAAATAGTCTGGGAGGCGGTTGTCGAGGTCTTTTGATTTGAACGATGTAAAAATGGGAAGCGAGTTTTCAAAACAAATCTTATTTTAAACAGTTAAGCGGTCTGATCATTGAGGGATTTAATATATTTAGAGAACAGGTCTGGACCTAGGCTTAAATACTCTTACATTATTTATATAAAAAAAATTGAATAAAATTAAATTAACATTTTTGGAAACTAACTTGTCAGTTGACTAAAGCTTTGTCGTATAACGCTTTTGTATATAACAACACCCCCATTGACGTCGTAAAATCTGTAAAATTCTTAGGGCTTGTTGTAGACAATTCTCTAAAATGGGATATACATATCGAAGCTTTGTCGAAAAAATTGAGCTATGCCTGTTTTGCATTAAGATCTGTTTCTAAGGAGCATAACTTGTCAGTGGCTAGAACTGTTTATTATGCACTTTTTGAGTCGCACCTCAGGTATTCGCACCATTCTGGAGTGCGTGTTGTGCGACTCAATTTGACCGCATTTTCAAGCTCCAGAAGAGAGCTGTTCAATATTCACTGGGACTAAACAGCAGAACTCATTACCAGAACATTTTAAAAAAATTAAAAATATTGACTCTTCCTTCCTTATTTATATTTGAATCCGTTTGCCTAATACGTAAGCATGTATCAGCTTCTCAAGGAAGGCCATCTCACACTTATCCACTCAGGAACGCGGAGCAAGATCTTTATCTACCTACCCCAGGCTCAGAGTTAGTTAAAAGTTCAATATTATACAACTCGAAAAAAATGCACAATCACCTGCCATTTGAAATCAAATCCAAAACATCGTTTTCTTCATTTCGCAAAGCATTGAACTCCTATTTACTAGACAAGGCTTTCTACGCTGTAAATGAATTATATCTTGAAAATCGAATTTAATCTTGTAAACACTGGTCTAATGTTTGCTATTGCTATTATTAGTAATATTTACTAATCGAAATAAATTTGTTTAGAGGTCATTGATATTTACTATATACTAGCTAAATATTTTTGAATGTTGTTTTTATTTTTTTGTTCTTTGACATTGTAAACATTTATAAATGTTTATTTTAAACAATAAGACTGACAATATTATTTGTATAATGTTTTGTATTACCTTTTGTTTGTTTATTTGTGTACCTTGTTTGTTTACATTGTTTGTTTAGTTTACCTTTGTCTACAAATTGAAAAATTTTTTGACAATAAAGGCATTTATTTATTTCTTCAATACGTTGCGCTCTAGTTGCAAAAACGTTACAACAATTATAAGATATCAAAGCAAAACCTTTGAAGGCGGGTAAAAGGACAAATAACTCACATTTTACCCGCCTTCAAAGGTTTTGCTTTGATAATAAGTACTCACACTAGGTTAGAGAACGTTTAGTAATTATAAGATATGCTGAACACATATACCTGGGCATACGAGGCTTTCGGCCTTAAGCTGAACATCGATAAAACTAAAATCATGTGCATTCCTCTAGAAAATCATAACAATGCTATAAAGATCGGAGAAGAACTATTGGAATATGCAGCGGAATTCAGTTACCTTGGCAGCTTGAGTTCGGAAAAGGCAAATATCGACTCTGAAATTCACCACAGAATTAGCAGCGCCTCAAGAGCATTCTGGAAATTAAAAGAGAGTGTTTTTACAATCATGACTTGGGGTACAAAAACAACACTTGCAGTGTACCGAGCAATAATAATCCCCACCATGTTATGTGGAAGCGAAACCTAGGTGCCGTACCACTGGCACACGAACAGTTGTTAAGTATCAAATGGTACCAGCATGTCTCAAAAGTATCGGTTCTTGAAAAAGCTAGCTGCGAGAGCGCTGAAGTCATGATTACTAAATCTCGCTTAAGATGGGCTGGTCAGGTATGCATTAAGGACATTTTCCCTAACATGGACAACCCGAGGTTCCGATCAATTTGTTGTATTGCTTAGACCAGGCCCGGTCTACATTACCTGATTTGATTGTTTCATCCCTGTCTGTATATTTTACTTTACTTGGGCATGGACAAGTACATACCATCTTATTCTTCTTACTGTGCCATGTCAGGCCCACTGACGTTGGCAATCATGATGGCGAGCTATTGCCATTGGTTTTCTTCTTACGCCCCTGAGGCCCTCTATTTTGGCCTTCATTATAAGTTGGAGAATCCGGTAACGATTTCCTCTAAGAACATGGCCGAGGTATGACAGCTTTCGACATTTAATTGTTGTCAAAAGTTTACGAACTGCATTTGTTCTGTTTAACCTCTATACCATATTGTTAATAATTAATATAATCTACTACAAGTTATGATCAGTTATTATTACTAAATTAAAATGGAATTTCTAATAACTATGATACTTTTTGATCTTACCGTATTTATCTTATCATATTTCGAGACTTTCCAGATGAATCCAAAAATCAAGAAAGATAAAGTAACCGGCACATCGTTTCCTGCACTAAAAACAAAAATAGGTCTGTTCGAAGTATTTCGTCGAATTTGTATGTTTTTCGTCAAACTGTCGTTAATTTTAAACGGCGTTAATGTTCGAAGAGCCGTGAAAATCGAAAGACATCGACAATCGCCTCTCTAGCACCAAAAAATAAAACCGAAGTATGCAAAGAGGGGCATTTCGGTATTGATGTACTATTTCAAAATTAGAGAAATATATCTCGGAAACGTCTAAAAATATCGCTCCTTTGTGTTGTGTTGTTCATGTGTATGTAAGCGCGTGTTGTTGCTTATAGCTTTAGAGTAATAAAGGATATAGAAATTGACATCCGTCAGTTGTGTAGGATGTATGAAATTATTTTTTTTTCGTAGAAAAAGCAATTTCTTGCTTTTTCTACTAGAGGGACTAGGTATTATTTAACACATCTGAAATATTACGTGTCCTTAAATGGACATTATTGTAAAAAAATAATGCAATATTAAACCACACTGCAATGTTTTAAAATATTTCTAAGGTATGTGGCGGATTTCAGGCTTCATAATCATAATTTCAGGCTTCATCATCTGAAGCAACTGGCGTTTTAAAAAAAAATAGTACAAAAAGCTAAATACTGGATAATTTTCTTTTTATCTAACGAAATTTTAAAGCGAATCAGAAGTCATCCAAGTTTCTTTTTGCAATAGAAGCAATAGACACACTAATATCTCCATTGCAACTCATATTCCCATTTTAAATCTTACCATTTATGGGAACGAGTTTATCAACTGAAAAACAAACATTTTCTGAACAACTTGTAACAGCCCAAAAATGTTTACAAGCATATATATCTTTAGCCCTGCCTTCGTTCATGATCGTCTATTTGAACTAATCCAGCCAGTCAAAAAGAAATAAAAAGAAGTTCGTATTGAAATTTCTATTGTTTCCTGGATAACATTCAACAACTTGCTTACCAGAGTAAAACAAATTCCACATTTTACAACAGAAACTTAGGTATGCGAATGAAGAGTACATAAGATCATTGCGTTGTTAACATAACATTAATAACGCAATATTACAAATGATACTGAACACTTAAAAGGTAGCAATTTCACACCGAATGAAAGTAGTCAAGGTAGTTTTGATAGGATGCAGATTGCTAATTAAACTCCTGGACAAAATTATCGCAGCTTTTAGAGATTTATTTTTTAAGAGAAATAAAAAAAATAGAATAATTAACATTGTTAACTGTGCATTATTTATTAGCAAAAAAGAATCATATTCTATTCAACAAAACGAGATTTGACTAACTAAATGCATTTTTAGGAAAAAAAATATATTTTTAATAATTTCAAATTCAACACAAAAATAAAACAATAGCCCCAAGAACAACCGTAATGCATTATTAGTATCGTGTGTTGCCACCTCTAACTGCAATAACCGCTTGAAGTCTTCGTGGCATTCCTCTTATCAAATTTTCAAAAGTTTATTGTGGAGTTTTTTCCCACTCCTCACGGGCAGCCTGTTCCAGTTCAGCTAATGTCCCGGGAGGACGATTTCTTTGCTGAATATGCCTTTTTAACATGTCCCAGACATGTTCTATTGAATTCATGTCGGGGCTGTGTGGGGGCCAGTCTAAAGTTGTAATTCCCATGTCATTAAGGTATTGAATAACATCCAAAGCCACGCAAGGCCGAGCATTATAATGTATTAGTAAGAAATCCGCTCCTATGAACGGCGCAAATGGAACTACATGTTCCTCAAGGATATCCAACACATATCTGCGTGCATTAAGGGCAGGTCTAGGCAGAGGCACTAAGTACGTCCATTGATTGGACCAACACCAACTTGACCGTGTACGACAAGTCTGCTTGCTTACTAGACAACTTGCTTACCAGAGTAAAACAGATTCCACATTTGACAACAGAAACTTAGGAATGCGAATGAAGAGTACATAAGATCATTGCGTTGTTAACATAACATTAATAACGCAATATTACAAATGATACTGAACATTTAAAAGGTAGCAATTTCACACCTGAATGAAAGTAGTCAAGGTAGTTTTGATAGAATGCAGATTGCTAATTAAACTCCTGGACGAAATTATCGCACCACTTAGCTTTTAGAGATTTATTTTTTAAGAGAAATAAAAAAAAATAGAATAATTAACATTGTTAACTGTGCATTATTTATTAGCAAAAAAGAATCATATTCTATTCAACAAAACGAGATTTGACTAACTAAATGCATTTTTAGGAAAAAAAATATATTTTTAATAATTTCAAATTCAACACAAAAATAAAACAATAGCCCCAAGAACAACCGTAATGCATTATTAGTATCGTGTGTTGCCACCTCTAACTGCAATAACCGCTTGAAGTCTTCGTGGCATTCCTCTTATCAAATTTTCAAAAGTTTATTGTGGAGTTTTTTCCCACTCCTCACGGGCAGCCTGTTCCAGTTCAGCTAATGTCCCGGGAGGACGATTTCTTTGCTGAATATGCCTTTTTAACATGTCCCAGACATGTTCTATTGAATTCATGTCGGGGCTGTGTGGGGGCCAGTCTAAAGTTGTAATTCCCATGTCATTAAGGTATTGAATAACATCCAAAGCCACGCAAGGCCGAGCATTATAATGTATTAGTAAGAAATCCGCTCCTATGAACGGCGCAAATGGAACTACATGTTCCTCAAGGATATCCAACACATATCTGCGTGCATTAAGGGCAGGTCTAGGCAGAGGCACTAAAATTTGTCCGCGTCATACCATGAGTGTGCCAGCATAATATGCTCAAGGTATTTAAGTTTAAGCTAGAAAGTAGGAGCAAGAATGTTCACCTTGTTTTTATTTAAACCATTATGAGTAAATGTCCAGACTTTGCTCTCATACTTCAGATTTTATCCCAACTACTCCCCATCTAATTTTCTGCTATAACACTTTATTAGCTAATACATTTTAGCAGCATTTAGCACAACAATTTAAATATAAATTATTCAAATAATTAAATAACATTTTTGTCCTAATTAATTTGTAGTAATTTTGAAGTGAAACGCACAGTTGAAAAAAGCGCACTGGGAGTAAAAATTCAGAAAATTTACAACACGCGAGAGGAAAATTGGTGAGGACAGCCTACGGCTAAGAAAAAATCGTCCGATTTAAATGAAATTTGGTACGTCCATTGATTGGACCAACACCAACTTGACCGTGTACGACAAGTGTCACTATGACAGTTAGTTTTGACGTAAGAAGGGTGAAAACTTGATGTCCTTCGATCGCGACGGTGCATACGGTCCCACCCTGCAAAGTTGGATACGACGTTTCGTTTACATCTTCATCAGGGTGGGACTAAGGATTTGATATTGAAGAAAAATGTGGGTCGATTTCCGCATAATTGGGAACGGCTTTCAGGATGACGTTTCGAACCGATGCCTATAAGTGGACGAAATCATCATGATTTCTCTTAATTATGGGTCGAATGGAGTCCGCACTCCGGACATTCAAAAATCTCATTGCTCTGTTGCCTCTTTACTTTTTGGTTGTCGCTGTTAACTGAGTTTATAATTCTTCTCCATTCCGTTCTATTGTGAGCTGCTTCTTCACACTCATTCTGCATGTTAATCCCCTTTAAGTTTTCGTGAAAAATATCCTTGTACCTTTTGAGTGGTCTACCTCCTTTTACCGTCTACAAGCTCACCGTAAAGCAAAGATTTTGGTATGCGGTTTTCTTACATTCTACATCGTGACCAGCCCATCTTAAGCGGGACTTTGTAATCATGACTAGAAGAGGAGTCCTTTGCCGAACAGATGGACAGACAGCCATTTTAATATTTTTATTTTATTTTTGTGTTTCATTAATTTATTACTTTTTCAACAGTTCAAACTACAATTTTAATAAAAGAGCAATTTAATAGTTCTTCAAATCCTTCAATTTAATAGCTGTTAGTAAGAAGTTTCACTTCAAATATGCGCACATAGCGCCCAAATATTTTTTTTATCTTGATTTAATATTATGTTGATAGCTTATGTTAGGAAAAAATATATGAATTAGAGGGAGTTATATTATACATGTTGGTAAGCTCAGTTAAAGCTTTCTGTTATATTACAAATCCTATAAATGGCAGTATTCACATTACTTTATAAGATCTGTAAATAAACAAGGAAACATTATATAATTTTACTATTTTACTTCTCAATCTGAACCGAAAGCAGAGGAATCGTTCGGATTATGCTATTCGTTAAGAGAATCGTTAAGCTATCTGTTATTTTTAACGAAAATAAATAAATTCCTTCTTTTAGGTTTCTGCGTAACCTGGGCACTCAAATTACATTAGAGCATTATTTGTTTTAGTGGAATTTAAGTATTGCGATCGGTATGTACCAATAGGTCGAGGCAATTTTTTTTAAACAGCTGTCGATTTTCATAGAAACGGAGGATGGAATGTTATATCTTTCCTTTAATCAATAAATTTAGTGCATAAAGCAAAGATAGTATGGTTAACAGTAAATAGTATAATTAAAAAAGCGAATAGTATGTATATAAAGCTTTCGTTACTATGATTTTCTAAAATTGACGATATTATATCATGAGATTTCAGTAAATAATTATGGCTAATAATAACATAAGTTAATACTGCCAGAAGTAAACAGAAGAATTGAGTTAGCATGGAGTAGGTACTTATGGAAGAAACTCAATCATCAATAATCAAATCTAGAATGCCACTTTACCTAAAGACGAGAACATTCGACCAATGTGTACAGGGTTATCATTTTAGTTTTACCCACTTTTAAAAGCTTATAACTTTATTGTTTGTTGGGTTAAAGCATTCATCCAAAAAACATGTTGTAGCAGTTTCAGCCAAGTTTTTGCGAATGTTGTCAAAAATGACAGTAGGTGTCACATGTCAGATTTTTAAAACTAAAAAAAACTTTTTAAATGGGACACCCTGTATATTAGTAGCGCATTAGAGAGTCCCCTTTTCTCCGAATTCAAAAATGTATCACACATGTGCATTCTTCTTCTTAATGTCATTCAAGATTGACAAAAGCATGTAAAAACAATTAATTAAAAGAATCAAGATAGTTATACATGGTTTTGTTTCCGAATTATGTTTGTTAGTTTGCCTTATCAAGGAAGCACAACACATTAACGAACAAACAATTTTATTAATACTGACATAACAATAACAATAACTAGCTATAGAATTAAAAACAGTTATAGGTTATTCGTTATTCATTTTAATAATCTATATTGTTCTACATGACCACCTTCTTTTTCGATGCATTTTCGAAATATTATCACAATATGATGTTTATAATGTTAATGTGTGATACATTTTTGAATTCGAAGAAAAGGGGACTATCTAATGCGCTACTAATATACAGGGTGCCCCATTTAATTTTTTTTTAGTTTTAAAAATCTGACATGTGACACCTACTGTCATTTTTGACAACACTAGCAAAAACTTGGCTGAAACTGCTACAACATGTTTTTTGAATGACTGCTTTAACCCAACAAACAAAAAAGTTATAAGCTTTTAAAAGTGGGTCAAACTAAAATGATAACATGGTACTACCAGTCATGACCTATGCATGTGAAACTCGGACACTTAAAATGAGCATTATAAGGAAACTGCAGTTTGCACAACGGTCAATGGAATAAAATACTCTAGGAATAACAAAAAATGACCGTAAAATAATAAAGTGGATATGATAAAAGACCCAGGTAATAGACGTTATCCAAAGAATCAAATCTCTTGAGTGGCAATGGGCAGCACACCTGGCAAGAAGGACGGACTCGGTTCACAAAATTGTGGATGTGTTATAAAATTTATAGCATGGTATCCAAGGAATTAAAAGACTTAGAAAAAGATTAAACCTGAGATGGGAACATGATATTAGGAAATTAGTAGGGATAACTTCGGCCCGCATAGCCAACAATAGACACCAACGGGTCCAACTACAAAGAGAGTATCTAATCTAACTGTATGAGGGAGACTACACCATAATTGGTTAGGTTGTGTGAAATAGTTGAATAAACTGAAAATGATTATGATGATGATGATAACATAAATGAGTTTTAACATGCGAGATCCTTTTTGGTTTTTAGCATGTACCTTGGAAACAGTACCTTGGAAACACAGTTTTATGTCTATAAGACTTGGTTACATTATTTGACTTCCTAATAGTCACAAATTTTGTACTTGTTATAATTGTGTCTCAAATTTTGTTCTTGAACATACAGTTCTAGAGAAATTAAACAGTGTCTTGTTGTTGAAACTTGTTACAGTTACTATTTTATTCAGTGTTCGCTGAACCTTATGAAATAAGCGTTATAAAATAAAGGTTTCGCCTTTGCAGCTAATTTATTCATTCACTTCTCATATTCGTTGAACTGGGTTTAAAGATTTTACCCAAATAGCCTAAGCTAAGTAGTGTAGTGTATCCTAAGTGTAGGAGCTGTTTTGTAGCTCTGATCAAAGGCATGTCAGGGACATGTGGATATGAGTTGAATAATAGTGGATATTTTAAATTGATATCTTAATAAACAATGTCTCAAGGGTGCGCTTTAAAAGTGGCCCACCGCTATAACTATTTTTTATTTTTTCTGATAAAACGAGATTTGGTATGTTAGTATTTGACATAAATTAGGATTGATTGACGTATTCAGTAATTGTTTTCGGTTACTTCCTGTTTCACCGGAAATGATTAGAACTTTTGATTTTTAAACGACACCCTTGGTATTTTGTTACCTTATTCGAGTGCCATGGCTGTGTTAAAAACACTAATCTTTAATCAAGGAGCCTTGGAAAAATATGTTTGATCGTGTAATATTTTTCGTGTCTTGTCCTGGTCGGTTAGAAAATGCCCAAATTGTATTTTTATTCATATCTCAATTTTCTCAAATGGAGCAAAGGTGGCTCATTACCATATTCGGAAAAAGCATTTTCTACAAATAATTTGGTATCAAACACTTGGCATTTCGAGTCAAATTGTCAATATTAACCGCATGTAAAATTTTGAAATAAACCACATGCAAATGTCAAGTTGACATATGATATGTTATTCTATCCAGAGTGTCATTTTTTATCGAATAAAGTAAAACTATACTGAGGGTGCCATTTAATAATCAAAAACCTTGTAGTTATTTCCGGTGAAACAGGAAGTGACCAAAAACAATTGAAATTGTTTTGAGTGTGTATAATTGACATAAATTATTTATGTCATATACATACCAACATACCAAATCTGGTTATTTTATCTGAAAAGTTAAAAAAGTTATAGGGGCGAGCCTCTTTTGAGACGCACTTGGTATAGTATAAAATACCACTGTGCCAGAACTCAAAGCAAATCAACCTCCCAGTGACTCTTTGCTTGTAACAAAATTGGTCTAACAATAAAAAAAAATGAACAATTTAGGTTTTTGTGTCCTTTTTCCTGGAAGATTACCAGCACTGCATAACCAGGATTAAACTCTTTTTAGATTTCTTCAAATATCCCATTCCTTTAACTGATAAACTTAATTTTATAGACAAATGATATATCTGCCGTACGTAAATAATTATACTTGTGACGTTCACATCATAGTGGAAAGTAAGTTAATAAAATTTACACAAATCATTTTTAACGAATCTATTTCCCCCCCATATACAGTTATCTAAATTATATTCTTCACGGCATTATAAACCATGTAAAGCGAACTTTATACGGTTGATTTGAAAGGGATATTTTTAACCGTTTCTCCTTCATATTGCTTATTTTATATCCAGATGACAACCAGATAAATTACTTATTTCTGAAGTACTTTAACATTTTCTGATATTTTACGATACTATTTATTATGAACGACGTGTTGAAATACACTTAATTTCGTTTTATATTTAAGATGTTGCAAGATTTAAAATTTATATTTGTTAAATGATTTGTTTTCAAAGAAAATATTAGTCATTTTTACGAGAGATTTTTGTAATAAAAATTATTTGGAAGTGTATTTAACCTCGCTTCCAGAATATCTGATTTATTTCCAGACTTTTTTTCTGTATCGATCACACCACCAAAAACTAATATATTTTGTTATCGTATCGTAATAAAATTAGATTAGGAAGTTATAGGGCATTTTCGGGTGAAATAAAATTCAATTAGGTACTAGATAAACTGTAATCATGTACTTCTATAATTGATATTGCGTGATATGTTATTCTTGTTATTTGTTCATACATATACACAATTTTTGGGTACAGTGGATTTACAATTGGAATTCTAATAGATAGCGAGAAACATAAATATATAAAGTTGCATAATGAAGATTTAATTTATATCATCAGCTGGCAATTTCTCTGAGTAATATTTAACTGTTGACATATGTAGATGTTCATGAAGTAAATGCAATTTTTTTTTCTTTGAAATACCAATATAGTTCTGTCATTTGGTTCTAAAAAGGGGTTATCTGGACAGTTTTCCAAGAGTTTTTAAAAAGGCCACTTAATAGATTTTAATTTGCTCTTTCCGAATTTCAACTTTGCCACCATAGAATAATTAACTGAACCATCTTGATCTCAAAAACAGTTTTTTGACAATATCTTCTTTTAGATATCTTCTTCATCAAAATGAAACTAGAGAAGATTTCCTACCATTTATGCAATATTTTTTTTTTCGAAAAATTAAACTTTAGCGTACGAGCTCTGCAGAGTGTACTTGTGTACTTTTACACGTGTTTTGGCTACAAAACTAATTTCCACACCACTTTGAGGCTTTTGAGGTAGAATGGTACGTTTTTTTATGGAGGTATCCTCAGTAGGAATAATCCACTTGCAAACTACTATTCCAAAATTTAGCGTATTCTTTTAAGCTTCACTGTTTTTGGTGGAACCTATAACACAAACATCCAATTGTAATAATTCTACAAGTTACAAGTAATGTGCCTGTAATTACAACTCCTACTTAATTTGATATCACAACGCAAATTGCCACAAGTGTAGAAATTAAATAATTTTGTACATTTGTAGCACATCTGTACCAAGAATAACAGCATTGGGATGACAGCCAATTATTTATTTTTATTTCTAATTATTTCTAAAATTAATTGTTGAAGTCTGGCTCGAGCTGCAATTGGAGATGGTTCCTTGTCTCTGGGATTCTTTTAGTTCAACGTCTTCATTTAGTTCAACGTCGTCCTCATTGTCTCTTGTTATATTGCACAATGTTGGACAACATTTAAAAATGTTTGCCGCAAAGACTGGATTAACTCGTAAATGGTTCAAACATGGGAATTTTTCTTTCAATACGCCGACAGCCGAGTACGTTTATGAGCTCTGTTAAAAGCGGCCTGTGCTGGATTCATCGGATCCTCATAGGTTGGTGGAATTAGTCATTCACGTAAAGGATATGCGGAATCTCCCAGAATAACGGCATTTGCATGAGGTCTCCAACCGTTTTCCATTCTGCGAAATAGTGAATTGTTACGAACACTTCACACACACTTCCTGACCAACTTGCACTTATATAATAAAATTTTAAGTCAGGACCACATACAGCCATGCAATTAATTGAATGCTTTCCATGGCGGTCGACGTAAGCAGGTTCGTTATTCGTGGGGGTATCGATATTTATGATGGTTCCATCTACAGCTCCACGTACTTCAGGAAATCCTGCCAAATTATGAAAGCGTTCTATCAGCGGCGCTGTATTGTCACGCCATCGGATTACGGCATTAAATTTTATTTCATTTTCAGCAGTAACAACTTCGTGAACACATCTGCAGACGGTCTTTTTTGACACACCATGCATGTCACATACCCCGTGGTGTTGCCCTCCGTTCCCAAGCCAATGTAGAGCAATAACCAGTTTCTGCAATGGTGACAAGACATACCATTGAATCGTTTGATTAGCAATTGCTGGGCCTATGTCTTGAAGAAGAACTTGAAACTTTTCTCGATTGAGTCGGAACCTCTTCACAAATTCTCAGTCTGTCAACATGACATAGTTAGGTCTTTCCCGATACCGATACACTGCACGAGCATTTTCATCATCACTCTCCGAATCATTTGACCACATAATTATCGACAGTAAAGTAAAATGACACGTTTATGGCAAAGGACGGTACTATACTGAACTTAACCAGAGTTCGAGGGTAGAAAATTGTTTACAATTGTTGACAGTTCCGTAACACAACTGTATACGTGTGATTATTGTGTTATGGAAACAACCTACAAGTGTACAAAAAGTTCCGTAATTACCAGTGCCGCAAGGATAGTTACAAGATCAGTTGTGTTATGAAAAAGCTACAAGTGCCAAATATATTTTAACAAGTGTAGGACTTCTACTGCTTGTGTTACAGGCCCCAGGTGTCGCGAGTTCATTGTCTTTAATATTGATCACATCGTTATAAATGAAAACTAAACTTCTTCCACTCCATCCTGAATGGGATTATCAGTTGGTGATTATCAGTTATCTGTGATTATCAGGATTATAAGTTTGGGATTATCAATGTTTTCACTTTTGCAACTAAATAGTCGGCCGACTAAAAATTACAGGTCAACGCGCAGACTTATTGTATCGACTTTCCCTTCACCGTATCCATATTATTTAAAATCGCAAGTCAGGGAATTCAAAGTGTCTTGTTTTTCAAATTAATATTTTTTTTTGGAAAATTGACGATAATTGTTTTGGGTAGTTTAGTTTGGCTAAATTTCTGTCGCTGTGTATATCGCTGTATTTATGTCAGTACGTATGCATGCTTCATTTAGAAATATGTAATAATTACTTTTATTCAAATATACGATAATTGTTTTGAGTAGTGTATTTTGTGAAATTAAATGGTTAAATGCATATGAACAAGGCAACGAAGAAAAGAAAAATAAATAAAAAAACTAAAAAGGACAGAAAAATATAGTGAATGGTGAGGAGCAAACAAAAATAAGAATATGCGATTTTGTATTTTACTTAACTAAACTGTATTACCATACAATATATAATTATTTTCCATATCAATTCACTTTTATTTTCACCCGTCGCGTCACAAGGATATCGACAGAAACTATTCGATCCATATTATTTCTAAGTGAATTTAACAACTATATAACCTATTTTGCGATAAAGTATCGTGTTATTTCTATTTCTCACATATTTTATCCGCGCAGTTTTATTCGGCCATGTGAAATCGCGGGCACTCTATAAGGTATTATGTTCGGCGTCTCGGATTTTTCTAAATTAATAAAATTGTAACACAAGGTGAACCACCTCGCTTGCCGCTGCTCGTTCGTAGTAAATAATAGTATCGGTGTCTGTGCCTTATTAAGAAATGCCGATTTATTGTTCCAAACGCGCGTTCGCCGCTCGCGGACATTGGTACCACCGTTATTCCGTCGGTACTCATTCGAGACTTTTAGGTTACTCCGAATTAATTTGTAGATTATGTTTGTTTCAGAAGAAATTTATATGTAAAGACTTTTCAGCTATCGTTCACTGTTACGTCATCATTATTTGTCAAATACGAGATCAGTTCATATTGTTTAGAATTTAGAACATTTTAAGTACGTTCCTATATTATTGATTGAGCGAGTCTCGTTTCTTTTTTGGCATATATTTATTTTTTCTTGAACTCTTCATCAGTTACGATGCTTTTAATTCCAATTCTTTGGACTGTTGAAATTCCTATTTCTAAAGCATCAACAATTCTTATATTATTTCAAAAAGGCTATTAATTTGTATTTTTTACTACGCCTTTGAATTGTACTTACTTCATATACGGCGTCCACGTGCAAGAGTGTTCTATCAGCGTCTCTTTCTCGAGAAAATAATTTAGAAGCTTAGCAACGAGCTCTTGTTCATTTTGGTTAAATATTTGAGGCATTTTTGTATGATTTTTGCAATAAAAAATATTGAATTTTGTTTTACAGAAACAAAAAAATTTTAGATGTCCGTCATAGATAAATGAAACAAGTTTAGATTGGAAAGTGCCCATAAGGACAATGTAAATACTATTTGGCGCTATTCTTACAACGATTAAAAGCCAAAGCTTTTGATAATTTCGGAGCGGTTCGGCTTTTCCGGAATTATGTCGCACAATATTATTCAAATTTATTAGTATTTTCTGATAGTGAAGATTAGTGATAAATACTTTGATAGATAGTGATAATTAATTTGAAAATGGACGGTTTAAACACTTTTTCGGTATTTTTTCAATGATTTTTAAAATTTAAAAGATTTTTGAATATTTTGATTTTGACAAGAGAAAATTCTTTCTGTTTTTGTTTAGGTTTTTTTGTCGTCGCAGTAAGCCTTTGAAATAACGGTTAATGATATTTTATAATAATTCAGTCAGTTATTACAAATTAATGGCATAAATTCTGTCAGAAATTAATATTTAATTGAAAAAAAAAGTTTCTTGACACTATCATTTATACTGAAATTTATTGAGTAAAAGTTTATCATCCATATTTATTTTCAAGGCCACTGTGGTGCCATTTCATTAAGATAGTACCGTATGATCGGAAAAAAAACGGCGTCCAGTTGGTTAGGAAATGAATATTTTTATGGAACCTTCGGAAACAACTATTTTCCTGATAAACACGTCAATTACAAAAAATACGTTGCTTCGCATGGACATTATGTAGAAAAAATAGAATAAAAAATGCATCAATTAAAAAGAAAAAATTTACTTCACTTTCAGATCAGAACTTTCAGACACTTCTCAGATACCTAACTCGTATAATGTTCCTCTGTATGTTCCATATGTATCATTGACCATTCTTGCCATTTATACTACCCTACCTAACCTGGCCATATTGTGATTTTATATCATCTCATAATGAAAAAAAATATCCTATTTATTTTCCTGTAGCCCGTTTTAAAGGGTGATCCTTAAATAAGTGCAAATATTTTTAAGGCATGTAGATCTCGATAAAAAAAACTTCTCTTTATCGTTTTTTAAAAAAAGTCCAAAATAATCGAGTTACTTCTTTGAAAAAAGAAAAAATATTTTTTGCTTAAATTTTAGGAACCACTTGATCTTTTCTGCGTTTTCTTTCTTGTAAATTTAATCTACTACACACTTATGTTGCTTATCATAAAGAAATTATGTTTTTTAACTAAAAATTTAAAAAAATCCAAATTATCCAATTTTTTTTCGCAAGAAAAAACTCATAGACGTGTTTCTGGAGCCGAAATATAGTATGACATTCTTATCTTTTCTTGGTTGTTCATTTCTTCTTCTTTCTCTGCTTATCCATTAATGGATGTTTGCGACCACATTTTCCATGGCTTCCCTATCTCTGGCTGTGTGGATCAACGTCTGTATGTTACTAATGCCTGTCCACTGTCTTATATTCCGCAGCCACGACATTTTTTTCCGTCCCAAACCTCTTCTGCCCTCGACCTTCGTTGTTCATTTAACTTCATCAATTATACAAGAAAAGAGAATAGCATCCCGATTAAGTAGGAATAGAACATTGTATGATTATATACAGGGTCGCTGTTATGTATGGAAACGGTCGATTATTAGGTAAAATATACAAGGTACCGCCAAAAGTTAAATACAAAAATTATAGGGTTTTTAAATGTCTATTGGTGAGCAATAAATTTATGTATACAGGGTCGGTCATAAAGCCGTGGCACATCAGAGTTTCAATTTTTTAAATAGAACCCCCTGTATATTTTTACATATTTCCATTCTTCCTTCAATTCTAAGCAAAAATCGAAATACACACAATGTACCTCAAACCAACTTATTGAATTTTGAAAATATCACTTAAACAATTCGATTTAATAAATTTCGATGTGTTCGGTTTGATTTAATGATGCCCAAGCTGCCGAATGATTATGTCCTATGTAATAAAAAACACATTGTTGAAGATGTATCGGTAATCAACCAATTCGTTACTGGCAGTGATCATAGATTAGTTAGAACTAGAATTAAAATCAACACATCACTAGAAAGAACAAAACTCATCAATACTAAAAGGCAACACCTAAATCTGACCAACCAAAATACCTCTAACTACCAAATCGACCTAAATAGAAGACTATCCAATAAGCGAAACGCGGAAGACCTGTCATTGGATGATCTGGTACAACAAACAACCACCCAGATTATAAATAGTACCAGGAAGACCGCATCAAGATTAAAAGTTGCCAGAAATCCAAAAATATCCCCAGAAACACAACAACTAATGATGGAGAGACGGAAGCTGGATAAGAGCACATCACAATACAGAGAAATGAACAGGGTAATTAATAAGGCTATACGTAAAGACACTAGAACTTACAACACGTATATGATAAAGGAATGCATAGAACAGAATTCCAATATGAAAGTACTTAGAAGGAACAGACTCGGAAGCAAAAACAAAATTTACCAACTGAAAGATTCGGAAGGCCACCTAGTCTCGACCACAGATTCAATGCTGACGGTGATTGAAAAGTTCTATACAACACTATACAGCAAGCAAATAACAACGATCAGCGAACCCACTAGACCCCCAGTCATTAATGTTAACTCCGAGGAAATTCCTGAAATAGACGTAGAAGAAATAAGGAAAGCCCTGTCCCAAATGAAAAATAACAGAACAGCGGGAGAAGACAGAGTAACAACCGAAATGTTCAGATCTGGTGGACAATTTCTACTGCAGAAGATGACGGAAATTTTTAACAGATGCATTATGGAACAAAGATAACCAGAGCTATGGCAAAACGCAACAATCACTCTCATTCACAAAAAGGGTGATAACACCAGACTCGACAATTATCGTCCCATCAGCCTGCTCTCGCACTTCTACAAAATATTCACAAAGGTGCTGACAAATCGCCTGTCAAACAAATCCGACTTCTATGAACCCCCGGAACAGGCAGGGTTTAGAAGTGGATATAGTACTGTGGATCACCTTCAGGCAGTCCGCACTCTCATAGAGAAAAGCACTGAATACAACTTCCCTATATATGTCGCCTTTGTGGATTATGAGAAGACTTTCGACTCTATAGAGCTACACGCCATCCTCGATGCCCTACAAAATGCCAGAATAGACTACAGATACTCGGGCATAATATCATCTATTTACAAATCAGCTACAATGACTATCAAACTGGATGACATAAATATAACAAATAAAATTAAAATGGAAAGAGGAGTCCGACAGGGAGATACTATTTCCCCCAAACTTTTTACACTGGCCCTGGAGGACGTATTTAAGAAGCTGAACTGGGACAAGAAGGGTATTAAGGTAGATGGTGGGATGCTTAACCACTTGCGGTTCGCTGATGATGTCGTTGCCCTGGCCTCATCGTTGGAAGAACTTCAAACAATGCTCGAACAACTTGACCACACATCTGCGCAAGTAGGTTTAAAAATGAATTTGTCTAAAACTAAAACCCTAAATGAAAATGAAGAGCAAGTTAATGTTAATGGACAAAGGATTAGAACGTTAAGAGTATATATATCTAGGTTTGCCATAATACTCGGCAAGGAAAATCAAACAACCGAAATTTCTAGAAGGATCAAACTCGGATGGGCAGCTTTTGGTAAACTTAACTTTATATTCAAAAGCAAAATCCCAAATAGCCTAAAAAGAGACGTTTACAACAAATGCGTCTTACCTGTCATGACCTATGGTTTGGAGACTATGACGATGACGGCACGAAGGTTGCGAGTGAGCCAAAGAGCTATGGAAAGAGCCATGATGGGTATCAGTCTTCGCGACCACATTAGAAATGAAGACATTCGCCGACAGACGAGGATAACGGACATCGTAGAGAGGATAGCTAACTCTAAATGGTCTTGGGCAGGACACTTGGGCAGACAGTCCGAGGAAAGATGGGCAAAAAGACTTCTTTGCTGGAGGCCACGCCTAGCAAAACTCCCAGTCGGCCGACCTCCTAAAAGATGGACTGATGATATCCAAACCGTAGTCGGTAAGAACTGGATGAGGAGAGCACAGAATCGAAACGAGTGGAAGAAACTGAGAGAGGCCTACATTCTGCAGTGGATGAGTAATGACTGAGGAGAGAAGAGAAGAAAAGAAACTGCCGAAACTGTGATACTGTTGTAATGGATTTTTAAATGCCTATTATCTACTAGTAAATTTAAGTATACAGGGTCGGTCATAAAGTTGTGTGACATCAAACTTTATTTTTTTTTAAATGAAACCCCCTGTATATTATTGCATATTTCAATTCTTCCTTCAATTTTAAGCAATAATCGTAATACACAATATACGTAAATTGAAGAATTGAAATGTTAAACGAAAATTTCGTAATTTCCAGACTTCATATAATTTCATTTTATACATCTATGCTAACTTTTTTTTTATACAAATGCTAACTAAGAACTAATGTCAAATATTAGTAAGTATCACAGTTTCGGCAGAATGGCACCGTTAAATGAAACTGAACATATCAAAATTAATTAAACCGAATTGTTTAAGTGATATTTTCAAAAGTCAATAACTCGGAAATGGTTGGTTTGAGGTAGATTGCGTGTATTTCGATTTTTGCTTAGAATTAATATATGTAGTCATATACAGGGGGTTCTTTTAAAAAAAAATGAAACTTTTATGGGCTACGACTTTATGGCCGACCTTGTATAGATAAATTTACTACTCGGTAATAGATATTTAAAAATCCTGTAACATTTGTATTTAACTTTTTGCGGTACCTCCTATATTTTACCTAATAATCGACCGTTTCCTTTATGTATGGAAAAGCGACCCTTACGTACTTAATGTAATAACATAATAATAAAACTTAAAATTAAAAATACAGTGCATTAAATAAGATTATTTAATGTAAACCTTGAACTCTACAGGAAGGAATCAGAAACATCAAACCACATTCTTTTTGACTGTACGACACTGAATTGATAAAGGTGCCGTGCTCTGATCTAGAAGTATTTAACTGTTGCCATCTAGTAAGGAACATGGGCAATCTCTTACATTGTACAGAAATATTTGATTTGCTGTGGTAGGTTGCTATAATAGCAAATTCAGCTAAGTTTCATATTATTCCTTTTTCTATTATTCCTAAAGTGATTTTAATCTTATGTTACAATATTGTATTCGCATAGATTAATGCTGCTACTTGTAACTAACTGATGTTATAATTAGAGATTGGCCTTAGATTAAGAACTATAGCTCCCTAAAAATAGTTTCCATCTTGTTAACCTAACTTTTTAAGGATTTAAAAAATGATTGTCAGTAGTTTCTCTTCCTGAAGTGATTTTATGAGCGGACATAATAATTATTAAATTAAATGCACTTAAGTACACTACTTAATAAAATGTTTAACTTTATTAAGTAGCTTACTTAAATGATTTAAAAGATCACTAAGATACCAAATAATGCGTTATATGTCAATATAAGGCCTAAAAAAATACTAAATACTAAAAAGTTTGCTTTTCCTTTCCAATCTAACCGATAGTTATTTTTTTAATGTAGTATTAATTTAAATAATGCTGGTAAACTTTATATAAATGAAACAATGTAGGTATCATAACAACAATCGAAAAAAATGGTTGATTACTGTTAAACACGCCACTGTTTAGTTTCCATCTTTTTCCTACTCGTTAAATGATGGAACACCACGGGCGTTTTCGTTCGCTTCGCCTCACGCAACGCCTTCAATCTGATAAATTAATAATGATATCAATAGATGCAAAACCGGGTTACAAAAATTAGTAGGTATTAGTTTTCGGAAGCTCAATACGATGATGGAACTGTTGAGTATCCATTAATAAAATATTCATTTTTGAAACAAAAAATTATGTCATTCTGTTAAAATAGCGTTTTAAAAGGCATTTGATGTGAAGTTAGTATACAAGCAAAGATTATAAAAATTCAAAAGAGAGAAAAATTATCTTTTTGGAAACTTTGGTTAGAGACCAGTTTAAATATTGGAATTAAAGATAGCTGCATTAGCCAGATTGCTGTGTGCAGATTCTGCATGGAAAATTGAAAAATCTAACCTAACACCAACTATCCAGCGAAGAGCTAGGCCTATTTGAATTGTTAAGTCAAACTTTGCTGGACCTAGCGGATCATGGTAACATATATGGTTGGAATTAATTATCCATCAGGAGGTTCGGTATTGGTAGTGCAATTTTATTTATTTTATGTTATTGTGACATAACAGGACTTTGTGACTGTTGGCAGTTAACCATTTGTACACGACTTTAAGGTATTAAATATTTTTCGGTTTTTACTGCTCAAATTAATTGTTGGGCACACTAGGAACATATCTAGCTTATTATATTTTATTTTCATTTTTTAAATCTTGTGACAGATATGACCCTGCAGTATACTAATATCGGACAGGTTTGTTCCAGCCACATACCAAACATACTCCAAACATACTGCACGGATAATTATGTCCCGCCTTACAACATTGCAAGGATAAATATATCCCGCATTATAACACTGTGGGACAATATACATTCCAGCAACACTTTTTTTTCATGTAACTATCGTACAAAACTTATATACTTTAGAGCATTATATCATAGTAATTTTCACAAATTTACACACCTATTTTCCACGTTTTTTCTCCAAAATTCCATGCAACCACGTGTACTTGTCAACATAGGACTGCCTAACAATGTAATGTAACTCTGCGAGCAAGTCACACTGAATAGTCTCATCCCAATGCATTTTAAAGCGTATTTTTGATATTCGTCTATGTAGAAACTTTATTGGGACGTATATGTCCCCGCATTGTCGAAAAGGTTAAAATAGAAAAAATACAATTTGAAAGACACATGGTATAGCGAGAAAAACAATTAAAAAGAATGCATACCTAAGCAAAGCAGAAAACGTGGCTTAACATCGATTTGTATATATGAGTTTATCTTGCCGGTTTTGTAAATCAATGTCAAATACTGTTTTCATTCATGTAGTCGTTTACTTATTAGGGATACAACAAGAAAATTTCTTGCAGCGCAATGGAAAATGGTGCAATCTACATTTTAAATAAAGCGGAACGCCAAAATCTCAAATACAACTAGAATATGAATAGGATACTAGATACCTTCTAGATACCGTCTCAAAATTACTCAGTGGAATTAGGCGAGACATTTGAAATAAATAAATGCCTTTATTGTCAAAAAATTTTACAATTTGTAGACAAAGTTAAAGTAAACAAACAAAATAAACAAACAAACAAACAAATAAAAGAGAGAAGAGAATAAAACATTATAGAAATAACAATATAATGATAGAAAACATACGAGCAGCTCAAATACGAGATAATAGATGAAGAAAAAACTAACCGCGTCATCGTATCATAGAATAGACCGAGACTTTGAGCCTTTTTTCTACCTTTTTTAATCATAGAATAGTATTCGAGATTTGTATCATTTAGGAGTAGAAGAAGATTGGATTGGATATAACTCACACAAGACAGAAAGAAATACAAATGAGGTCTAATTTATAGACCATATGTATTGTGTCTTTGATAAGTTAATTTTCAAACCGACTTTTTCCGAAGCATCATTTAACATATCCAGCATATATTCTGTGCTTCCTGTTTGTTGTCTGTTATTAAAACAATATCATCTGCAAAACAGAGATTATATTATTTATCAATTTGCCATAGGTGTTAATTCCTGTTGAATCCCAGTTTATCATTTTTAACATACATTCTAGCACAGCAACGAATAGTTTAGGGGAGAGTGTGTCGCCTTATCTTACCCCTCGATCGATATTGAATTTGTCTTTGCATTGATTTGTCGATATTCTGACGTTTGCCGTGGCATTCTCATATATATGTCTTATGATTGCGGAGTACCGATGATCGATGCGACTCTCACTTAGTGTCTCTAGAGGCTTCCACTGGTCTACCGAATCGAGGGCCTTCTCAAAAACTACGAAGACAAGCATTAGTGGTCTATTATACTCGATGCATTTCTCGAGAAGAACTTTGACTGTGAGAAGATGGCCATTTTTTGTTCCATAACCTGATCGAAAACCTGCCTGTTCGCTTGAAAGGAAAAAGTCTATTTTATTTGTCAATCGCTTGGTGAGTATTTCGGTATACGTGGCTAAGAAGACTGATCTGCCTATTGTTATTAAGGTCTGTAGCGTCACCTTTCTTGTGTACAATAATGATGGTTGCGTTGTTCCACTGTGATGAGGTTATTTCTTTTTCAATGCATTTATTAAATAGGACGTCTAAGCTTTGATGATTTCTGGTGCTCCTTCTTTGATTGACTCTATTACCAGTCCATCGTCGCCGGCAGCTCTGTTATTTTATCTATCTCTAACGATACTGATAATTTCTTGCTCGGTTATTTCTGGAATTTCTTCCGACCACTGATTTAGTACCTTTTTTTCCGTATTTAGGTGTCTCCTATGCTTTCTGATTTCTTTGGATATCTCTCTATTTAGATAGATTAATAGATTTTTCTATATTCTTGTATGCTCTTGTCCTCCATATCTCTTCTCTGTTTCATTAAAAGTTTTGTTCTTTGATTCAGTTTTTGTTCTTTTACTTCTTTGGGACAGAATTTTTCGATAGCTGTTCTTGTGGCGTCTTTGATGTTTTCATAATCCTTATAAGAATTTTTGTTTTCAGGAGCTACCCATAAACACTATATATGGAAGACTATAACATGCAGACTGTAAGTTAGTGCCTCTTATAAAACAAATAAATATTAAATTGTGTACCAAAATTACAACTTGGTATTATCGCACTTAACTATACCTTTATATTATTTTTATGTTGATTTCTTTGTTTATTCCTAATACATTTTTTAACATACTAAATTGGCGATTGACTTCAATATCCAGTGGTGACCTATTTAGACCAATATTTAGTACAGCAAAGGGGAAAGCAGCTCGTCCTACTTTCAGGCTTTATTAAAAAGGAAATAGAATCGGGGATTTTTCGGACGTGGGCGAAACTGGCAAAATTGATGTCGGGCTGTTTGGTGAAGGGGCGTATTTTTCCACCGTTCGGGACCAATTAACGTTTTGCGGATGAATATTTAATTACGGTCCTGTTTTTTTTTTCGTTTCTCTTCTCTCTTTCTGTCTGTTTCGTCCGTAGGGCGTCTGTCGTTTGTTTTTAGGGCAATTGGAAACGAGGCAGGCGTTTCGTTTGCTTTCGCCGATATCTTTGACCTAGACTTGTCTTTTGCGTGTGTTCGAACGGATATCTAGCGGAATATGTTTTTTTCTTGTTTACTTTGTATTCGGAAAATATGCTTTAAATATTGTTTTGAGCCAGAATTGAGGTCGGCGGTAAATAATTCAAGGTTGTGGCTCTATGTTTCTAATTAATTAAGGATGATTTGGTGGTATCGCAGATAAAAATTACACCTATATAGACATGTTCTCAAACATCTATCACTCTCTGTTTATCATAAGAGTAACAGTTTACAAATTTATATTGTGCATAACAGTAATTTAAAGAGAACATTTTTTGAGTCAATATGCAAGAATTATATTTTTTGCGAGTTTTTTAATGTTTTTTCAGTATAATGGAAAAAGTCAATTGTACAGGGTTGTTCAGCACATACGACACGGACTATTGTAGTTACGATTAGATTTTTACAAATTGTAAGTTTTGGGTTCGTTGAAAAGAACTACTAGAAGAAAAAAACTACTAGAGCTACAATTTAAAAATATTTTTACAGAGTGTTCCAAGATACAGAGTGTCCCAAATAAATAAAAAATATTATAGTTGTATTTTTTTAAAATTAGCATCCTGTATATTTTTCTATTTTTAGATTATACGATTGAAATAAAGGTAAATTTGATTAATTTTGTCACACTTAAACCTTACCGTTTTTGAAATATTTTCAATTTTATGAAATTGCAGTAAAATTTTTAAGGCTTTATTGCTCTGAGTGTATCAAAGTTTTTAATAGTAAATATTTACTGAAAATTATTTATTGACCAGATATTGTGTTGCAATAATAAGAATAAAACTACCTATTGATTATTTTAAATTATTACTAGCTTTAAACGGCAATAACTTGTTTAATTTAAATGGATCACCCTGTATATTTTACGAGAATCAGATGCACAAATTAATTGTCTATCAAATAGTATTATACCATTTTTACCTATCTCTTCCATGCATTTTACCCATGGAATATTAATATTTTAGATTTTTTTAAAGCAACAAATGCACAAAATGTACAGGTGCTAAAAATGATATACTGCAAGCCCGTTTGTTTACAACAAGAAAACTGTTTAAATCTTTGTAAAAGAGTATACCAATTAAATATACCACCATTATTTCCGCCCAAAAATTAGTTAATGACATACTTAATTGTTTTAGTTAATAATTTATTCTAAATAAATATGGATTTGAGTCAGAAACCAATATAATAATAAGTTATGAAAATGAACGTCTCTGTTATAGATATGCATTCGTCAAAAAATGTGTTACTTTTTACCACACTGTATAATACACATACAAAATTCATTTTTTTTGGTATTTGGAGTAGTTTGAATACTGGGATCATATTAACTGGTCCTCTTTAATATTTAACAGTTTTATTAATTTTTAATGAAATAAGCGAACTATGTCGACAATATTAATATCTGGTACTTTTTGAAAATTTGTTACATCTTTAAAATTTTCAAAATTTTCATTTTTCTATGAAAAGTTGAAAAGATGGTAAAAAATGGTATAATACAATTTGATAGACAATTAAATTGAGCATCTGATTCTCGTAAAATATACAGGGTGTTTCACTTACATTAATATTAAATTGGTGAGCATTTGAAAAAGGTGTGTCCCAGACTGTTCTTCAAGCCCGTAGCATCAGTCAGAAGTAGATAAATCAACGTTTTAAACTCCCATAAATATGATTTTCCTAGATCCATAACCTGTCTTGCTTCCTTCTCTTTTATGACAGCCTCCATGTAGCTTTGTACAGGTTCCCAGTTTTCCATCGACTGCAACATAGCTGGAACTAGGTTGGTAAGTTTAGTTAATTTTTTTTTTATTTTATTTCTTCAAAAGTTCCGTCCTCTCTGACTCCCATCTCCGACATTCAAAGATGTTGTGTTCTGCCGTATTGTCCTTAGAATCACTGTATATGCATTTCGGATTATCAATGATAGGCGTTCGAAATAAATAATGCCTAAAGCAACCATGGCTAGAAAAACATTGGGTCGTGACATAGGTAACCCACCTCTCCGTGATTCCTATTTACCCAACTCTCCAAATCCAGTATGAGCTTCCTGGTCTAGCGAGCGTTTCTATTGGTATTTTGCCTCCATCTTTCGCTCCATAGATGTAATGTTATTTTCTCATTTTTATTCTTATTTCTTTCGTGGTGTTTTTTACTCTCTATCCGTTTTGCAAAAAGTAAATCTATGGGTATCATGGAGCTGATAACCAGTGATGGGATAACTCCGAGTACTCGATTATTGAAATAACCGACATCGCTCGATTATGAACGAGCGATGCAAGTGACGAGTACCAAGCGACGAACGCAAGCGATCCTAGAATGAAATAAATTGAGATCCGATTTTAATGTGACATACTCGATAAAAAGCCGAGAGAATTTTCTACATACATTGCCGGTAGCAAATTTATACGACGCCGTATATATATATTTATCCGTTGCGTATCTGAGGGACAAAATTTTACGACCTACATCGACAATGCTTTGAAATAAACTAAATCAAGCGATCAAGCGAATCGCTCGCCCCTTGCTGCTTGCTATTCATCACTGCGCACGCAACTTACTGCTTGGCGCTTGGCGTTAACGAGTACTCACAACAAGCGACGGGTGAAAAACCGTATTTCTAAATACCAGTGATATTTCGCTAGAGCGATCTCTCGGTTATTGCACTCGCTTGAAACTCGAGTACTCGATTATTGAAATTAATTGGGTTTTCCCATCACTAACCAAACACTATAATATTACTTATACGATAATAAGTAGATCAATATATGTATGTTGTATATACACTATTATGCACTCGTGATAAATAAGTACTCGAGACAGATAAAGAGAGTAAAACATATTTTTCACTATATCGATATTTGCATTCGGTCGATACGACAGTTCCATTCTTATTTGTGACAGACAATATACATATAGATATCGAACAGTAAATAATTATGCGATTGGGGACGTAGAGGGGTAATATGTCGACCGGTAGATATTTATTGAAAAACAAAACTGATTATCGGGCTTGTATCATGTCAGCGCAAACACTGGGGTAATGAAAAGGCCCTCTCTCTCGCTCCGAATCGATACCGAACTCCGATTTTGACGCAATAGTAGTCGCGCTAGATTAGATTAAAACACATATCACATCGCCAGCGGCGTTGCATATGTTTCTATCATAAATTTAAGCTTTTTAAAGCTCGACTAAATATCTTTATAAATGCATTTTCTCGTGTTTAATAATTTTATTCAATATTTATGTTAAATGTTAGCAGGATATATAATTTTATCATAGGTTAAGTGCGATGTTACGAATCTTAGATAGGAACTATCGGAAACAAGAAATAACCATCTTATTCAATAGTTAAGCAGCACTAAACACGATCAACTCACTAACCATCAATTCGAAGTTGGTCAAAGAATGCCTAGAGAAGCCTGAACAAATTAGACAAAGGCCAGTGTCTGCGGCGGCTCCACAGAAACCAGCTCTCCATCTTCGACATCAGCCGTACCAAAGTTCATGGCACGAACGGTCACCGTCTCGGCGCACTCAGTGATAAGGTATTCTGGTGTTTCCCCATTTTCGCCACAGAATTTGCATTCACCGTTGTTTCTCTGCTTTAATTTACTATTGTTCTTACTGAAATAAAGGGAAACTTTTCTAGCTAGTTCGTTTGCTTTTTCATTGCCTTATATCCCTTGGTTAGTGAGTACCCATAGTAGGACAAAGGTAAACTTTAGTGCGCTTTTTTGCGCTTTTTCATAGCCATATCTTCTATGGTATGATACTGTGGGGCAACTCATCTAGCTCCGCACAAATATTTAAATTGCAGAAGAAGGCAGTGCGAATCCTCGCAGGAGTGGGTTACCTTGATCACTGAAAACTACACTTTGTTAATTTGCAGATATTGACTCTGCCATCTCTATACAGTACATCTGCTGGATCTGTGTCTATGAAAGGAATGCGGACAAAAAACATTTAAATAAACAGCAATATATTTTATACGTCGATTTGACGAGTGCGTCACCGCAAATCGCTCCGCCCACTCATTTTATTGGCTGCTTGCAAATTTGTTGAATTTTTATTGATGGGACGCGTCGTTTATTTTTTTACGAAAAACATCGAGAGAATATCGTTTCCCCTCTCACGGATACCCCGTAGCTACAGAACGGACAGACGTACTGTACATTTTATGTCAATTGTTAGAAATTCACAAGAACAAAGATAGTCTCTTGTATAACTCTGATATACATAACTATGGCACAAGATCCGCTCATCTTATAAGAGCAAATAAATTTAGGCTCACCAAATCTTCAAGAAACTCTTTAAATGTTGAATTGTATAATGTAATCCCTACCTCCGTCAAAAGTTATAAAATTTGTAAATTTAGGGCAGTTTTGAAGAATTTTTTGATGGTCCATGCGTTCTACTCGGTGGCGGAATATTTTAATATTATGAACTTAACCACCGATCTAACTTAAATGTTGTATTCATTGTTTATACACTGTATTTGTATTTTACTTACATTTTGTTTTAATTTTTATTTTAGTTTGTATATATTTAACTGTTTTTATGACATGCTACAATTGTATCTTGTTTGTACAAAATGTGGTCAAATAAAGCAATCTATCTATCTATCTATGACTGATATCGAATATGGAGAACTAACCTCTGTAAAACCATCTCTGGCATTGGCAGAGTCCTGAGGCTGTATGTAATGAGTTATAACTCAAGAAATGGGAACACAATAGATTTTTAAACTCGCGGTGATTAACTCCCCCCCTCACCAAAAAACATATTTTTTTTAGTTACCCTGAAAATATCGTCCACGATGATTTCTTGAAAAATTCTTATAAAGTTTGACCTCATAATATGAATATTAAGAGGTGTCTTGATTTTCTATTTCCTATTTAAATAACAGGTGAATGTTTTTTTGAATTTTATTGCGTTCTAACAAATCAGCGTCTTCTAAACATCGATACATATTCTGGTAGGAAATTGAACGATCTTCAAAAAAGGTCTGATATGATTTTTCAGTTAATCGACTTGTTTGAAAGTTATTGTATGTGTAGCAGATTTAGTTATTAAAAATAATAGTTACAAAAAACTATATTATCCCTTGTATACAGCAGCTTTCATCAAAAGAGCAGTCGTGGGTTCTTAAGTGTAATAGGTAATAATCATGTGTCATCAAGTGTAAAATAGACATTTAACTAAATAAAATATTAGTGGCTTAGGATTTTTTAAGAATTTAAGAATTAAGTCATTACTCAGGTGAAAAGAAATCGTGTGCCATTTAAGATTAAATATAGAAAAAAAATCTCTTTTTCTTACGATTATTTGTATTTCGTTAAAAAAGCAATGTTTTACCAAAGAACACTTAATGGATTTTATGAATCATGGTATATTTTATGGTTTTGAGCCATAATTTAGTGATAAAAAATAAAAAATCATATACGATTTGAAGTTGAATTATCTTCAATAGCTTTCAAACCAGGCGATTAGATGAAAAATAATGTCAGACCTTTTTTGAAGACCGTTCAATTTCTTACTATGTATTGATTTCTACCATACGCATACGCTGATTTGTTAGAACGCAATAAAAATAAAAAAAAAATCTTGTTTTATTTAATGGGAAATAGAAAATCACATATTAATATTAATAGTTCAAGCTTTACCAGAATATTTTTCTTATCATCGTGAATTATATTTTTACGGTAATTAAAAATTGATCCATCTTATACAATAGATACAAGAGTTCTGAAGATATTGTCATTTAAATAAGCGCATTATTTTCATTTTATTCACATAAATTGGAAACTAATCTAGATACCGGCGATAGTCAAACTTTTCATAACGAAACTTTTGTCTCACTTAACCGAATTCGCGTCTGTCGTATTTTATGAGATGTCAATTGGTGAGTCTAACCAGGGGGGTGACAGTAAACCGGAAAATTGGAAACAGTTCTGGCGCGGTCTTACCCAGGCAGAAAGCATGGCCTTCTAGACTGTCCTATACAAAAATCTGAATATTTCTATATGATTTCTGTCAATTTCAGTTACGGAACATTTTTATGCACGTCGGCGTCCTCTTCTTTTGTCTGTGTGTCAGCCATGTGTCAACTCCCGAGGCCTCTGGCAAGGTCTGGCGCCATTTTAATTTTTGCCGTTTTAGATTTGATTGGAAGTTTGTTTATGATATTTCGGCTGAAATTTATAGTACAAAGATGTTTTTTGATACAAAGTTCCTTGTTAACACCTTAATAAAGTATATATGGTATTAATTACATGAATAAAATGATGAAATCGACGTTTCTGCGTGTAGTAGGTATGGGCCATATTATATGTAAAAATAGGTAATATATTAACTGTTTTTATATTTTTTTAGCTTTAGATCCAAAGATCTTGGGATATTCTTTACCAAGGATTTTTCCGTATCTCTACTTTAAAGACTGATCGGTGATTTTGAGCAATTGAAAGCAAGTTACACAAGGTAAATTATGATTATTGAACTACCTATTATTAGCCTACATTAATTATCTACAAGATGAACAGAAATGCGTAATTACATATCACATAGGTACCTATTATGTATTTTCATAGCAATAATGCTATGTATGTAGATTATTTTTAAAATACAAATGAGGTATTAGATGTATATCATATCATGTATATCATATGTGTATCATATTTTTTATTCATTTTATTTTCATTCAAGTCCTGTTTGATTTAATTCACAACAGTCTTATGTACCTATATTTATGTTTTTTTTACATATTTTTTTTTTGATTCCAGGTTTTGCGTGGGTTCCTGTTGTCTTTTTCTTGCTTCCAGTTAGTTTTACGCCCGTGAAGCTGTGAAAACATTTATTTATCTTCAAGTTTCTGTAAGTCAGTGCATTGTTACTTTACTATTTCACTTTAACACAGCATCTCTGATGTTATTTAAATATTTTGATATTGATACAGTAGTTTATGGGTTTATAGCTCTTTAATTGTGTTGATTTGCATATTTACATTGTTCTAAATTCCAAATAAATATTTTTGAGTAATTTTGTTGTATTATTTACTACTAGAAAAAGTAAAAAGTATATTAACCCTCATTTAAACCTCCTGAACAGCCCGCCATTAAAAACCGGAAACGGAAATAAATTTCATAAAATTGAAATTGTCATGTCAGTGAAGTGTCTATGTCATGTCAAACCATGTCAAATGTCTCAGCCGCCATATCTGAAAATTAGTTACCCAGGCAGCCACGCTGTTTCCATAATTTAACATTGACTTGACACTTCTTCTTGTATTTATTATTTTATGAGTCTAACATCAATGTTGAGCATCAACATTGTCACCACCCTGTATACCTATGAGGCGGATTCACTCCTATAAACTTTCTTTGGTTACTACTGGTTACTACTGGTTATACTCTACGAGTATAAAACCACGTGGGTTCAGTGGATTGTGTTTCCAAAAAAAAAATCTTTTCTCGAATACACTATAAGCGATACCAATTAAACTATTAGTTACGTAATCGAGGGCGGTATTTTTAAATTCATTGTTGCCAACCATGTACAAATTCGGCGCCGAGCTGGCTAACTGGAATTTAAATTTCCCGCCGGGGATTATAGTCGTAGCTCTACTGTAAACAATGTCAAGTTGCCACATTTATTTATTTATTTATTTCCTGACATTGTAATTCGTTTTGAGTTTTTGGTTTAAATGAATTGTGTTTTGTCATACTTTAAGCTTAAAAATGTTTACTAGCAGACCTGGCAGTCGAACATTGTTCTTTTTAGAACCTCTATGAGTGCGAAGTGGGCACAAGATAGCTTAATAGCCAATGCAAAAACTTGTCGCAACCTTATTAGAATATTTTGAACGGGAATGCGTCAGTAATGGCTCTTTATATCCCTTAAGTGCTGTTAAGGAGGTAAGTTTTGTTGATATTAATAATAACCGTTTATATATAATTCATTTACCTTTGATTTTAAAAGCACAAAAAATGTATTAAATTTTTTAGTTTTCTGTTACAGTGCATGGCAAAACACCAAACATTTTTCAGTTAAATACCTACAGTGTGTAAAACTTTTGAAAACCCTTTGTAAACGACTCTGCTAACAATTCTACTCCGCAGTAGAACACATTAGGGCCATAAGGTAAATCAAACTCGTTTTCGACGCCTGCGCCTGTCGTCGCGACGCTCTCCTAACGATAAACAGCCGACGACAAAAGGGCATAGTGGAGAATAGGGTGCGAGTTTATTAATGTCTTGGCGGGGGACAAAATTCCGTAGGATTCTAGACGCTAGAGGGATAGAGAGGAACGCTGTCGAGTTTTACAAGACAATTCTTTGGCGTTTTATATTGATTTATTATTTGTTTATTGTTGTTGCCCTAGTTTTACAAATTCATTTCTCTAACCAGAAAAGAGTTTCATTCGATTTAAATATGTTTTAGGATTCTTCTTTGCTAAACATATTTTTTAGTTTAAATTTTATTTTAAACGCAGTATTACAACCTAACCTAACCTAACCTAATCGACAAGACAGAGGTCGTGGACAGACGTGGATAAGAAACAAGGAATTGGACAGTGTTCAAATGCTTGTCAGAACAGCAGACATACGAGAAGAATTCGCGTGGATAAATAAAATACTAAACTTGTTCGATTAGAAAATTAGCGAACTAAAAGTGTTTGTATCTACACATATGATTTTTGAGTTTAAAACTATTGATGTATGTATTATTTATATTGTTGTCTGTAATCCTTGAAAAGAAAGGACTAAAATTAGGATAAATGGCAAAAATCATATTTCTGATGCACTCTTTGGGTTGGAAATAATTCAATTGAGATTAGATATGAAATGAACTTTAAAAGAAAAAATAACTTACCTTTACACATATACAAATGTTTAATAAGTTTAAAACTATTTTTTTACTTTACTGTTCATTCCTGACTTTGAGAGTATTGGAGAATATAGAGATCTCTTGCTCAAAATAATAATTAATCGGAATTAAATTATTTTCCCAATACTTGAGAAATTGATAGAAAGTAAAATAATAAATCATAGATAAACAAACAAAAACAAACAAACAAACGCTTTATTGTACAAAAAGCCAAAACAGCTTCATCGACAAAGCAAAACAAAAAAGCCCAAAACAAATACAAATAAACAAATAAAAATGTCATACAATACAAATCAATTCAAAAAAAAATTACGTCATAAAATTACAAATAAAACATATATGTACATTGCAGACTACAGGCGTATCTAGAAAATTTTACAAAAGGAAAACTGTAAATGGATAAACTAATGTTATATATTATAAAATCAAGAGTTATAAAATATTAAATATTAAATACTAGACCTTTAACCAGTGTGTGCGATGATCAAAATTGTAAAATTCAAAATTGTTCATGATTAAACATCAACAAAAAAGTCGTTTACCCCGCATATAGGGCTCTCTCCAGTAAGTATGATTTCAGAGCTTTGCGAAATGCGGGAAAGAATGAAAGTGACTTGATATTCGAAGGCAAATGATTGTACATTTTCTTGGCATTGTACAGTATTGAGCCCTTAACTAGTTCTGAGCTCGGGGTTGGCAGATAAATATCGTGCTCCGCATTCCTAAGTGGATAGTTGTGAGAAGGCCTCTCCGGAATAGAGAATATGTGCTTGCAGATTAAGCAAACGGATTCAAAAATGAATAAGGAAGGAAGAGTCAGTATTTTGAAATTTTTAAAGAAATTCTGGCAGTGAGTTCTACTGTTTAGTCCCAATAAGTATCGAACTGCTCTCTTTTGAAGTTTGAAAATACGATCAAATTTTGTCGCGCAGCAAGTACCCCAGAATGGAAGGGCATAACGAAGATGCGACTCAAAAAGGGCATAATAGACCATTCTACAGGTTGATAAGTTAAGTTCCTTAGAAACTGATCTTAGCGCAAAACAGCTTAGTTTCTTTGATAAGGCTTCGATGTGCAAGTCCCATTTTAACGAGTTGTCTACAACAAGTCCTAAGAATCTCACAGAGTCCACGACGTCAATAGTGGTGTTATTAAGTACAAAAGGTTGTATAGTACTTTTATATGACAAAACTTTAGTTTTTGAAAGGTTGAGGCATAGGAGATTAGAATCGCACCAAGATTTAATGGTGCGTAAGTCACTGGATATAGTACTATATAGTGCCGTAACATCGATATAAATGTGTATATTACAAATTTGGTAAAACTTATTATTTTTAAAGAATGGCTTACACAATCTTAACAAAACTGTTTTAGTATGTTTATTTGACAACATGGATTAGTAAAAGGGGATACTGAATATATTTTAAATAAAGAAACAATATTTATCGATATTCCTAGATAGAACATGTCTACTTCCTTCTGGCAATAATCTCGTCCTTCGTCTTTGCTTTCCTTGAGGTTTTCGTTTTTCCTTCGATCTGATACCTTTCGTCTCGTTCCAGTTCTCATCGACTTAGTTGGATACACCATTGCCAGGACACAAAAAGAAGTATTTATCAATATTTTTCAACAAAATATTGCTATTGCGTGCTTTAAGGTCACTGCTATTTCTGCATAATTTTGACCCGAAAAATATTAAATCGAAACTGAATTCTTCACATGAAGGCATAATAAATTTATATAGTAAAAAAATTAAATACCTAATATTTTCTATAGTGGAGTATAGATAGAGTACCATGGAAAAATATACTAGATGGTACATCCTCGTTAGAAACAGGAAATTGCATGCAAATTTTGAATTTTTCAAATATTGGCTCTCCTGTTAATATTACAGCGATAAAATAGGGTTTTAAAGGTCTGCGTATGGTGAATAGACATGCCAAATTTGAACAATTTTGAACAAGCCAATTAAATCTGAACAGGTAACAATGCAAAGAAAAACTGGCAAATGCCAACGTACGTTAAGTTGTCATCCTATAATGTTGTCAATGTCAAATTCTATTTTCTAAACGTTAGGCTTTTGCCTCATTCGGACCAGTTTTAAAATACAAAAATGCATTTCGAGGACACTAACTGTGACTACTATACCTAGTAGTAGTGTAGATAGCACAAGAAACTAAATTTGACAATAACGTCGGTGGTCCGCCGAGACGCAGATCCGACAAAATATAAACTTCAGCTTCACATTCAAGGTGAAGTTGACTGAGATAAACTGAGATTTAATTCTTTGGACTTTAGACTCAAAACTCACCTAGGAACTTGTTCTGGAATGAAGACTAAAAAATCTCAACATCTTTCTATCTTTTTTTATGCAGGCGGACCAGTGCTTTACAAAATAGTTACAAAATATCGTATGATCAAAAAAAAAACGTTGCATGCCTAGAAAATGGATATCATTGAAATTGTATTATACAATTTTACATATCAAATGACATCGATCTTTATTCTCAAACCTGTCTCTGATGCCATTTTTTTTCGATCGTAGTATATAAATGTTGTCTCTAGTTTCTTATCATTAATGCACTGAAAATCTGCATAAAACAGGTTTACTTGACAAAAGCCAACATTTAATTAAAAAATATAAATTAAAAAGTAAACTAACACTAAAGCCACTAAAATAATTGTTATTATTGTAAGCAGTTTTCTTGAATAAATTATTAGAATTTTGATTTAGGCTTTTCATTGGATGTCTAGTTCTTGTTTTCTGTCAAATTTTTAATAAATTTAAGTCGCGTTTTTTTCTTCAAACCAAAGCCGCCTATTGAAAAAAACAAATTTTACGAATTATTGACGTTTAAAAGCCATAATACATAACTTGTTGTAGATCGTTATAATCGCAATGAATTTATGTGTTCAGAAGTGTAAAAATCTAACATTGCGCTTTTAAGAAAACATAAAGTTGATGATGGTGGTCATAAGACTAAAAGTCAGCTGACAAATTTAATAATAAATTGCCTTTATTTCACAAATTTCAAAACATTTATAGCTGGGAAAAAATGACAATGCAAATTTGCTTTTAGTTTTAGGAAATGAAATAACATCAGAAAAAATAAAATCTAGATCTTCAATAATTTTCAGTTTTTCTCGAATAACTCCGAAACTTATTGGAATTGTGTTGAATTCACCTCTATTGAAGTGTTTCTAAACACATGTCACATTAATGATAATAGAAAACAAATTTCTTGCAGTATAGGTATATAATAAAATTATATAAGGATTCTTGCCACTTAACTGCTGATATAGAAATTTAATTCTACGCTGTGTTTGTCATAATGTGGATCAACCTGCTCTCACTACCGGAGCCCTACTCCATCATCAGGTGAGCTTGGGCAGATCCACAAAATGACAACCACAGCGCAGAGATAGTTAATTCCGACTTGTCGGAAAGTGTCGGTTAGATATTAAGTCCCGAACGGGAGATAGCGGCCTGCGTGCAATGGTAGTACTTTCGTACCACCACGGCGCAACTATCGATAGTAAAAGGATGGTAAAAGGCTTTTTTTTCAGGCAAGCCAAATTATAAAATAGAAAACAAATTTCTTGCAGTATAGGTACATAATAAAATGAGATAAGGATTCTTGCAACTTAACTGATGATACAGAAATTTAATTCTAAGCTGTGTTTGTCATAATGTGGATCAACCTGCTCTCACTACCGGTTTCGGAGCCCTACTCCGTCATCAGGTGGGCTTGGGCAGATCCACAAAATGACAACCACAGTGCAGAGATAGTTCATTCCGACTTGTCGGAAAGTGTCGGTTAGATATTAAGTCCCGAACGGGAGATAGCGGCCTGCGTGCAATGGTAGTACTTTCGTACCACCAAGGCGCAACTATCGATAGTAAAAGGATGGTAAAAGGCTTTTTTTCAGGCAAGCCAAATTATAAAATAGAAAACAAATTTCTTGCAGTATAGGTATATAATAAAATTATATAAGGATTCTTGCCACTTAACTGATGATATAGAAATTTAATTCTAAGCTGTGTTTGTCATAATGTGGATCAACCTGCTCTCACTACCGGTTTCGGAGCCCTACTCCATCATCAGGTGAGCTTGGACAGATCCACAAAATGACAACCACAGCGCAGAGATAGTTAATTCCGACTTGTCGGAAAGTGTCCGTTAGATATTAAGTCCCGAACGGGAGATAGCGGCCTGCGTGCAATGGTAGTACTTTCGTACCACCAAGGCGCAACTATGGATAGTAAAAGGATGGAAAAGGCTTTTTTTCAGGCAAGCCAAATTATACAATAGAAAACAAATTTCTTGCAGTATAGGTATATAATAAAGTTATATAAGGATTTTTGCCACTTAACTGATGATATAGAAATTTAATTCTAAGCTGTGTTTGTTATAATGTGGATCAACCTGCTCTCACTATCGGTTTCGGAGCCCTACTCCATCATCAGGTGAGCTTGGGCAGATCCACAAAATGACAACCACAGCGCAGAGATAGTTAATTTCGACTTGTTGGAAAGTGCCGGTCAGATATTAAGTCCCAAACACGAGATAGCGGCCTGCGTGCAATGGTAATACTTTCGTACCACCAAGGCGCAACTATCGATAGTAAAAGGATGGTAAAAGGCTTTTTTCCAGGCAAGCCAAATTATAAAATAGAAAACAAATTTCTTGCAGTATAGGTATACAATAAAATTATATAAGGATTCTTGCCACTTAACTGCACATTATGACAAACACAGCGTAGAATTAAATTTCTATATCAGCAGTTAAGTGGCAAGAATCCTTATATAATTTTATTAATGTTTAGAGAACCTAATGGTGGAATTCGATTTACCCTGTATATGTAACCATATTTATCATTTTCATTATTTTATAGTAAAATTTCCTCTTATTCGTTTTTGGTATTTTTAAACCGTATTCTTAACGCCGCCCGCCGGTCTTCGTATTTATCTACGAAAACTCAAACACATTTTTCAAATTCATTTTGCGGATAGACTTGTGACCTTGCAGACTGCCTATAAATTATGAAATTTTATTGATCTACCTGCCTTTCTGGTTATTCGTCCAGACATGACTGTGCTCTTAAATCACACAATAATTCTTTTAAGAGAACGAAAGATTGTCTCTTCTACCTGACCATTTCTATTTTCGTATATTTGTTGGTTCTGTTACTATGTAAACGACAGAATATTTACCGAATATTATTTAAGTTCTATTTCAAGGAGTTTTATAATATAATAATGAGCTTAAATATGCTCCCACAAGAAACAGAGAGCTTTACATTTTATACAGACTTAATTTTAATTTTATTTAGTTTTAATGGTGTACCTACGCTTTCTGTTTTTGATACGTGGAAGTCGTAGACTTAAAACATAGAGTTAAGAAAGACGTAAATAAAATAGACAAGTTAAGACTGCGCTCTTTGTCAAAGGCTCTTAACAATCCTGTTGTACTTTAAAATTATTTTAGATCTTATTGTATTCTTATAGAATTTTAGTACTATCATATTAAATAAATGCAATGGAAGTCTACAATGAATCTAGTGAATAATGTTTGCCTTCTATTTTCAAACATAATATGCTATTTAGTTAGAATAATTCTGTATTGTCTTTAACGTGATTTTTTTTCTTCTAAGAACTATCTTCTTTTGAAGAAATTATCCCTTCTCTTGAAAGAAACTCATAATATGTATTATTATTCGGATACAAAAAAATCGCATAAAGAAGTAAAAGACAATGTAAAATTGTTAAAGCTAAGTAACAAAAATTGTCAAAATTTGTCTTACCTACTGTTCGGTATTCGATCTGCTGTGTGTGTGTCTCTGATCGAAGAATCGTCTATATTTCTCACAATGAAATTTGTCTACTGTATTCTAAAGAACCTAACACAGTTCTATTTTTTTTTAATTATTTTGTTATAAAAATGAGCGCTAATATAAATATTATTATTAGTAGGTACAATAAATATCATTATGCTAATAATCATAATTATCATCATCATTTTCAGCTTGTTCAACTATTTCCAATTATGGTGTAGCCTCCCTTACATACTCTCTTTGTAGTTGGGTCCATTGTCCTCTATTGTTGGCTATGCGGACCCAAGTTACTCCTGCTAATTTCCTAATACTATGGTTCCATTTCAGGTTCGGTCATCTTCTAGGTCTCTTAATTCCTCGTGGGTACCATGCTGTAATTTTTGTAGTCCATCTTTTGTCTGTTCTTCTGGCCAGGTGTCTGTGGATGACATGGGTCTTTTGTCGTATCCACTCTTCTTTTACGGTCGCTCTTGGTTATTCCCAGCATATTTCGTTTCACTGAGCGTTGTGCGACCTGCAGTTTCCTTATGATGTCTGTTTGAAGTGTCCAGATTTCTCATGCATAGGTCATGAATGGTAGTACACATTGGTTGAATGTTTTCTTCATTAGATATAGTGGCATTCTAGATTTGAATATGATTGTTTGTTCCATAAGTACTCCATGCTAACTTAATTCATCTGTTGATTTCTGGTAGTAGAAATCCCGAGCTGTGTATCAGTTGTCCCAAATATATATATTCTTCTACTATTTTCAGTGTTGTGTTATTTATTAGAATCTCTTTTCTTTCCACTAGTTTGTTTTACATTACTTTAGTTTTTGGTATAAATCCATTTTGAGAACCACTTTGTTGCTGGCTGTATTTAGTTCATTAATTTGTGCCTGTAGTTCTTCAGGACTCTTGGCAATTATGACTATATCAGCGAATCTTAGATGGTTGAGATATTCTTCATCTATTTTTAATCCTGTGTTGGTCCAGTCCAGTTGACGGAAGATTTCTTCTAATGTTGCTGTAAACAACTTTGGGGATATCGTGTCTTCCTGTCGTACTCCTTTGCCAATTGGGAACTCTGGTGTTGTTACCATGGAACCATTACTCTTGCTTTGGCTTCTTTGTATATATTGGCGAGAGTTTCTGTATAAGGCCTGTCAATACCTACTTTGTTTCGCTAGAGTTTATAATAGCAGCACAAAAGCTCATGTAAGCTGTGTATATTGTCTGTCCATGTAGATAATAAACTGCTGTGACAGTAGTTTGTCATTTTAATTAAAAATTGGTTGCTTTATACTGTCAATGATTTATCTAGTTAGTCTATGATATAAATAAAATACCGTATTATTGAAGAAAAAAACGGCATCCAGTTGGCTTGGAAATGACGATCAATGGTATTTCCCAAATAATTTTACATATAAAATTACGATTTTTCTTTCATAGCCATCCGTGATACCGTTTTCTTCGGGCATATTGTACTATATTTTAATTATTTTGTATACAATCCAAATAACAAGCTCTTTATATAAACAATGGAATATGCTATCTGTAATTATTATCATTCACATTTTATAACTTTTTTAGTGTACCTCATTAGTTATCAATTACTGACGAGTAAAGTATATCTAATGACAATTATGAATATACGTCAGCAATTAGATAGATAAGAATTCAAACTTTTAAGGTGGCCTGAAAACAATGTGTACCTATAGTTCATATTGTCGCGACCTAGCTGGGGTTAGGTTAGGTTAGGTTGCTAGGATCGCTATACCAGGTTCTCTCTTTTAATCAAAACAACCATTAGAAAAATATACATTTATTAAATATACAACTACATACATAACAAATAAGTGTAGATAACAATTTTAGGAAATGCCAAGACTTAAGCCCGTGGTTACATTGGATGCGTATCCGCGCGTTTTTTTGGTCGTACGTGCTCGGACGTGCACGTAGAAAAAAACAAACAAATAGTATCTACGCAGGCGGTTACATTGCATCGGAGTTTGCGCGTCCGTGCACGTACGTCAATTTCCGTTGGTCGGATGAAAACAAACTGGTTTGTTTTTAACACGTGCACGTCCGAGCGTTCGAATTTTTATATCTCTGGGCCCAATACATTCCCGAAAAATTTGAATATTTTTGAATACCAGCTTTATTTTTATTTAGGGTATAATTAATGTTGCTGGAAATATTCTAAAATATTCAAAAAATTTGACCGCTTGCTGTTTTAATTCACCAAATATTTTAGATATACTCATTTTCTTCCCCTTTTCTTGCATATAAATCATTTACATTTACCCAACATTTTCTTCTGTTCATAAGTAGTTATTTTAACATTAAATCCTCAGACAGCATCAAAGTAGTGGCGTCCGTTTTGACAAACTCGACACACAGGATACTATGAACGCGCATCAAATGTAACCACTAAAATAAAATAGTCGTGCGAGTAAATTCCGTCAGCGCTCGCATGTTTAAAAAAACGCACAGACCCGCGTCTAATGTAACCGCGGGCTAAGGGTTCAAGACTCAAAGAGGTACTTACAACAGCATCTTGTCTGACTGGCTAACTTATATTAACTAATATATCAAATAAACTTTTAGTTACGTGATTAAGCTTGAACGGCACAGTGCTGCCTACTTTTACATATTTTCTTTCAATCAAAATATTTTAGGAAACAAAAATAAATTAATTATAAATATATAAACAGTTATTATTTACATCAACAAAACTCACTTTCTTAACAGCACTTAAGGGACCTAAAGGGCCATCACTATTGCTTTCCCGTTCAAAATATTCTAATAAAGTTGCGATGAGTTTTTTTACGGCCATTAAGCTATTTTGTACCACTTCGCACTAAGAGAGATTCTAAAAAGAACAATGTTCCATTGTAAGATCTGCCAGTGAACATTTTTAAAGCTTAAAGTATCACAACACTTTATTTAAACCAAAAACTCGTTATACAAAACTAAAATGTCAAAACGAATGACAATGTCAGGAAATAAATAAATAAATGTGGCAACTTCACATTTTTTATAGCAGAGCTACCACCTGAATACCCAGCGCGAAATTTAAATTCCAGTTAGTCAAACCGGTGCCAAATATGTTCATGGTTGGCAACAATGAATTTAAAAATCGGGCCCTCGATTTCGTAACGAAAAGTTTAATTGCTATCAAATATATTGTATTATGCTCATTAAATATTTTAGTTTTTATTTTGTTGTTATTTTTTTGTTTATATGGTTGAAATGTCAAAATAAAGAAGGTAATTTTTTTTCGATTCTATAACTTTTATTCTGTAACATTTTATGATAAGTGGAATATTTGGAATATGTGGAATATTGGAATATTTTTTATTTTTTAGAGTTAGTTTTAAAGGCAATATTTCCCGAATAGTATAAAAATCAAAATGTTACATGTGTTTGAACTGACAATCTTCTTCCCTCTTTAACATATCATATTTTTTATATTAGCGATTTAATGTTTTACTGGTCCGTTCAAGATTTAAAAGATCATCAAATAATTAGGCCATAATTAGGCTACTAAAAAAATGTAATAATTACACATTTTTACTACAGCCTTAAATTCACGATGCAGTCGATATATACTGTTAGTCAATACGGAATTATCAGTATTGCGTATGAATTTCATTATCAAATATCTCTTTTGATAGATAGAGCAATTTCTCTGAATAATGAACAATTAATGGAAACGTATGCTATTATAATACACCAATTACTTTTAGTAATTGGTTTATAACGTTTTAATCCTTTGAATTAAACATTAACATGAACATTTAGTCATAATTTCAAATTATCAGATTTCAATATACACTTTCTTAAAAAGTACGACTACGTGTAGTTACTTAAAATACGAACTTGTAATAGATTTAAAAAAGTTAGTTATAATTTAATTAAAAATATTAAATTATTATTAGTATTAAGAATAATAGCAAAAGTACCTACTCATGGAATATAACAGAATATAGCAGTAAAAATGTATTCACGAACAGCTTCCTCTAGATCATGCGAGACCTTGTCGTTGGTGGAGAAGCTCCTGGTCATGTGCTAGGAATCCGCTCTGGCACTTTGGGATCTAAGGAGCATCTCATTGTCTTGACCCTAGCTGTAGTGTCGTGGTCAGGGATTTGCACCAAGACCTACAACGATTCCGGATGGGACTACCCTGTCCGTCATACCAGGCACCCTCTCCTGTTTGTGGTCATGTCTCACGAGTAGATGTTGTGGGGGGGTTTTAGCTTAACCGTCTGGACCAAGGGGAGACAACCTCACCAAAAACTTAAATCCGATGATAGCGGGACCAGGTCAAAGGGATGCGTAGTTAGATAGAAGACTAACCTCTACTGGTCTCAACCTTGGAATTTTTGGAGCAACTCATTATATTCTCGTCTCCCTTACTTCTACATGCGTGGCTCTGTTGTATCTGGACGGACTATCCATTGCGGTGTAATTGTCCTGAAATCTAAGGAGGCAATAGAGAAAGAGGGATATATCCTCTACTATAAATCCGGAACAACACCGGTATCAGGTCTAAAAGAGAGACCAGATTAAAAAGGTGCAGAAAATGGAGATAGATCCTTCAACCTAAACCTCATGAGTACCTCAGCCGGAGACAAACTCCTCGACTGTGATGAATACGGAGGTCTAAACCCCAACCTTGGAAGCGAGCATACCCTCGTAGGAAGTAGATACCCACTCCTCGGAGGATGATCGTCTGTTGTCAGAGGAGGATGAGATAAATACCCTGTCCCCCATTATCCCCACTCATCCCCACGTATGATGAGTTATAGACTATATTATGAGCTATAACTCAAGAAAGGGGGACATAATAGATCTTTAAGGTCGCGGTGATCCCCCCTTAAGCGTTATTTATAGAAAAAAGGAAAACACTCTACTAATTGAACCAGAACCGTTCTGCTTCCCTTCGAGAATCTGGAAAACTCTACCCGTAACCTGGAATGGGAATCCCCCAACGGTTTAAGACACACGAAGATTGTCCTCGAGTTAAGTAAGAACAATCTTCGGATTGTCACGGGGTTTTTAACGGGACACTGTCTCCTCAATGAACACCTCAGTAGATTGACGCTAAGTAACAACGGCAGATTCTATGAGGAAAATGGGGAAACACTGAGTGCGCCGAGACGACAACCATTCGTGCCATAAACTGTGGTACTTCTGATATCGGAGATGGAGGACTAACCTCTGCAAAACTGTCCCAGATACTGGCTTTTGTCAAAGCCCTGAGACTGTATGACGAGTTATAATTCAAGAAAGGCGGACACAATAGATTTATGATGTCGCGGTGATTAACTTTCCCCTTCCCATACAATCTAAAATCTCCATTAGATTGTTTTCGAGTACATTTCAATTTAACTCATTTGAATAAACAGTTGCTTAATCCATTTTTATTCAAGAGAAAAATTACTATAATGTGTATTCAAAAGCCAAGCAAGCAGATAGAAAGACAGTATTAAGAAAGCATCGATTTCTTAGGTGTTGCCATGGCAAGAAAATGGAATCTTTCACCGAATAATTACTCCATTTTAGGCACAGCATGGATCGCAAAACGGTCATTTCAGATCGTGGAATTAAAATTAGCATACAAAACTGTAGGGAATAACGTCCCACCTCGTCCGCTCCAAATTTAATTAGTCTTGCGACTTCTTCCTCCGCCTCCTCCTCACTATTTAGGGTCGGTCGGCCTCCCTTCGCCTTTTTGCCCCCGCAGATGAGACACTGACGTAGGTGGCGGTCGGGTTTCTTTAACGGGGGATAAAACGGGATTGCTGTTGTCTTGTAAACTCGATTTATTTAATTGTGCTGTGTGGGTATTTATTTGGTAGAGCAATTCAAAAACAACGTAATTATAATAAATATACCCTAAATCATTTTATTTTAAATTAAAACTCGACATTATACAGTTTCATAGAATAATATATATGTATTTAGAAATTAAAAATACGTAGGTATCACGAGGAAAAATGGGGGATGCTATATTACCACCTACTTTGCACTATTTAGCATAAAAAAAATTCTGAAATTATACTGTGTGGAGGTCTTTATTTGTAGAGAATGTAAAATGTATGGGAATAAATGCAGTCCATAAAACTTCATGGAAATCGCCAGATGGGTATACAACAAACCAAATTGACTACTTTTTAACTAGCCGAAAGTAGAAAAACTCACTTTTTGATGTAAGAGTGTACAGAGGAGTAAACATAAACAGTGATCACTACCTTCTAATTGCCCAAATAGAATTATAAATTGCAAAGTTTCGGAAAACACAACCGCTAAGACGTAAATTCGATCTTCGTCGACTGGCTTTTCCTAATATTCAAAACCAAATAATGCACCAGATAGTATGTAAAATGTAAACCAGATAGAAGAAATAAACGTCGACAATTCAACTGTAAACATGGAAAAAGTGAAAGAAAACCTTCAAAAGATAGCCGAAGACAATCTCGCGTCTCAGAGACACATTAAGAAGCTATGGAACTCAGATGACACATGGGAGAATATTAAAGAGAGAAAAGAAATTTAAGAAAGATAATTCTACTACGAATAGATAACCCACGTAAATGGGACGGCCAAAAGACATCAATGCACACGTAAACTTTAATATTTCGTGCGGAAACCCTCGTGAACGAGACGCGGCGTTGCCAATAACTCATTTTAGAAGAGATCTATTTAGTTAGAACATTATATTGAATTTGGCATCAATCTTTGGACTTTTTTTGGAAATATGATACAGGTTAACTTGAAATAAAAATACTAAAACTAAACATATTTTAATAGATAACAAACTCATTTTTACAAAGAAACAAAATAAAAATTTGTCGAATCTAAAAATTAGTTAAATCAATTAAATGATTAACCAATCTAAAAATTAGTTAAATCAAACGAAGTTTTAAATGTATTGACATAAAGAGGAGAAAAAACATTTAAGGACTTTTCATTTTGATATTTATAGTTATGTACAGGGTGTCCCATTTTCGTGTGTTTTACAGGGTTTCTCATTTATGAGTATAAAGGTACAAAGATGAGGTTTTTACTATTTAGTGTTTTATTATTTTTTCATTTGATTTGTCTTGCTATGGGCTTTCTAAAAATATAATTAGGTACTCTATATTAATTTTTATAAATAAGGTAAAAATGCATTATTTAACTTTTTAACATATGCCGCTTGTTTGAATTGGTTAATCAACACAAACGAATAATTTATTCGACTTCAAATTTTGGTTATTGGTTATTCCACGCTAGTTTCAGTGCGTAAAATTATTCCACAAAATTGCGTATTAATTGCGTAGTAATTCTGTGAGTAAAATTATGCATCAACAATTTCTGTAACTCTGATTGACAGCGTGTTATGTAAAAGTCCCACAAGTTCATTTTCAGTGCAGTTTATTAAGATAACACGATGGAAAACATAATTATCTGATTAAATAAAATACTTGTTGTCTTATGTAAATAAGACAGATGATAATACGGTATCCCTTAAAATAAAAAAAAGTTTGAGTCATATTTCGAAAATGTCAGCTCCCAGTGAAGAACTAGTTTAGTAATTTTTACTACGCCCATTTATTTCTTCATCAAAAGATTTACGGGAAACAACAACTTTTCAACTACTCGATAAGTGATATGATAACCGAGGTACGAAGGAGATCCAAAAATACAACATTTTAAAATTCCCTGTATTTCTGGAACCAAGAGGGCTACGACATTGGAAAGCAGCAATGATGTGGAAACCGCATCTTTGTATCTCTACTCATAAATGAGAAACTACAAAAATCCATAAAACAAAAATAGGACATTAAGTACAGCGCGTGTTATCATTTCATTTTGTCCCATTTTAATCTGACAATAACTTTTTATTTTTGGAGATAGAATATTAATTTATAAAATAAATTATAAGGTTACTAGTCATGTTTATTAGTTACTAGTCATTTATATTTGGTACATGTTATGTTTATTAAGTACATGTTATGTGGTCTTACGCTGTGAAAAGTTGAGTCTGATACTGGTATAAACAATATATTGTTTTTTAAATGTAACAACCTGTATATTAGAAGTGTATAGCAATTTATAATACCAATTTATAATACCAATTTTTATCCGATTTCAAAATTGTTCACACATGCCCTTTCTTACTGACATAAAATTTATTAAAATGTGTCAAATAGTAGACATAATTATGTATAAAACTAATATGTCCATCTACATACCTACCGAACTTGAAACAAATTACACATTGGTTTATAATTTTTTCGAATTTCGATAAAACTGTTAAAAGAAAGGGCATGTGTGTTTACTATATAAATACACTTCAAACATACAGGGTGTCCCACTAACAAAAGTTTATACCAATAACGGTGACATTTAGCAACTTATTACATTATTGATTATAATAAACAACAAAACTTGACTAAAAACCCTAAAATTTGCGTTTTAGTGAATGTTCTATCCAAAAATAGAAAAGTTATTGCCTGTCAAAAATTGGAGACAAAATAAATTGCTAATACTGTACATTATTCACATAAGACAACAAGTCATCAGTTAAGTTAGCTATCTAAAAACAAAACTATTCTAAAATTTATGCTAACATAATCAGTAATTGTATTTTACTAAACAATTCACATACAGGGTGACAATTTGAAAACGAACAGTATTTAATATTACCTCTACCAATGATAGCATGAAAATTTGGCGAGAGAGATACGTCAATTTACATATGAAGGGGGACAATTTTTGAGGAATTTGTTGTCGTGTTACTTTCAACCCTTTCCCTAGGGCACCTACCCCTAAAATTTTAAATGCCAACCCCTATTTCTTTTACATTTTTGTGTTCCTTATAAAATTCTCAAAAAAATATTGCAGTTTATGTAGAATTCCATAAGAAACACAAAAATGGTAAAATAAATAGGGGTTGCTATTTAAAATTTTAGGGGTAGGTGCCCTGGCGGTCAAGGGGTTGAAAGTAACACGACAACAAATGCTTCAAAAATTGTCCCCCTTGTAAAAAAGCAATTTTTGCAACAAGTAACTAAAATCAATTTTCTTGGGATATATTGTTTTTCATCCCCAGATGAGGCATATCTAGATTATAAAACAGAACCGTTACAAAAACGGCCCTAAAATATCTCATTTATGGGCTCAAATGAACTAGTAAAATTCTTATTTCTGTAGGGTAGATATGCTAAAATTCTACTTATTTTTTAATTTTTTTAGTTTTGGTTTGTGATAATTAAATGATTTATTAAAAAAAGTTTGTGTGGGTAGCATGTTTCTTCCTTACTACACAACCAAATCGAAATAGCACTTTTCGCTATAATTTTGCTTTTTGTTTTAAGAACCAAATGTTTTTGTTCTTTATATTCATTAAAATATTTCAATATTCGAAAAAATAAACATCTTTTGGACTTTGGAAATTTCTTTGGATGGCACAATTGTCAATTGTTTTTCCTAATTAGGAAAAGTTTGTCTACCCCATAATTTTTTTTCTGTAATTTTTTTTTTCTGTTTCACGGGAAATAACTACAACTTTTGATTTTTAAATAGTATCCTCGGTATTTTCTGCTTTATTCGATAGAAAATGACACTCTATATACATAGAATGACATATCATATATCAACTTTTGACATTTTTGTTTAAAAAAATCGTATTTTAAATTTCAATCTAGAGTAATCCACTTTTGATTAACAACCGGTATATTAAAATACCAAAAATACATTAAAAATAATATTACTAATTTGCAACTATTGAAATAAAATTTAAGGCTTTTGAAATGTTTTAGAATCACCCTGAGATTTTCTTAAGTAAACGTATATTATTAATTAATATATTTCTGGGTATATCCCCACTAGGCACTGTGACAAAAACTATAAAATAAAATAGTTATTTAAAAAAAAAGAAAAATAGATTATTTTCCTGTTTATATTATATTTATATTATTATTATTCTTTTTCTGATATTTATTATTTATATTTTGATATAAAATCTAAAGGTATAGATAGTATTTTTAATTAATTAGATTTTTATTTATGTAAAAAAACTTAATTTATGTATATACATACATATTTAAACCCGTAATTAGTTCCTTAAATTTTATATAAACCTCTTTATTAGTTTCCTAATTTTTAAAAAATAGAAAAAATCTAGTACTGAACACGTTTGCAAACTTCTCTTAAAACACAAAGTAATATTTTCCCAAGTTAATAAATAGAAATTATAGATATGTATTACCTTAATGTTTTGCCATATTTTCCCTTACTTCATGTACAAAAAATATGTAGTTTGGGTTGACTTGAAATCGATTAATTTAGAACTGATAGGCTTATCCGAATTTAAAATCCAACGTTCGCATATACCTGGATTTTTATATGGAAACCTAAACATTTTTAAATTAGGATTGTCCCTCCTTGATAGTCTGCAATCGTAATATTGACATACATTGCCCGACATATTTTTAAAACACAAAAACTTAAATCAAAATATAATAATTGAAAATAATAAAGCAAAATCTACAATTGAAAATATAAAAAATAAGCACACCACGAAGCCTTCAAAACGAGGTGCGGGGGAATACGGAAGGCTTTGATAATCGCCGTCGGGCCGCCGCGTATACCGGTAGCATTTGGCGTACGATTTGGCAACATAGACAAGCAAGGAATCGCTTTTTAATGTTCCTGCGCCTCGATGAATCCGGGCTCAAAAAGCCGGGCTCCTTTTTGGTTCCAAAAAATTTACACGGGATGGGTTTTCTATTGTGTTAACTATAATATTCTTTGCTGGTGGCCCTTTAGCGTTTTTAATCCTAGTTATTTGCTATTAAAAAAATGTTCTATAGGGGGATGTTTTGTGATCTATTTGTTTTAAGTAAAAACAGTAGGTTTGACACCTACGATCTTGTTTCTCTTTCTCCTTTTCCCGGTTAGAATTTGCTTTGCTTTTTTTGCCCTTGCTGATACTTGCGTAATTGCGTAAGTGGTGAGTTTGCTTTGTCGGGGATATTAATAAATGCCAACTCTTGTTGTTTTTGTATCACGTTTATTTAACTGATACTTTTCAGGCAATTTGGAAATACTTTAGAGTCATATACCGTGTGATCGAAATTTAATATAACCAAGTAAATTAAAGGTATTTATGATTATTTGATATATGTTGCAATCATTTTTAATGTCAAAGTTAATATTGTTTTAGATGAATAATTTTTATCAATAAAATATTTTTTTTCTATTATTTTATTGGTATTGAAAAAGAAAATGTTCTTTTTCGCTCAGTGGTGAGGTTTTCGGGTGTTCCTCATTCTCCCAACAGAATCTGCATTCGTCGTTTTTTCTTAGCCAGCATAGCCATAATATACAGGGTGTCATTGAAATGGTGTAAAAAATCAGGGGGTGCTAGTACTCCTAAAAATAGTAAAAAAAGTTCCTATAAGTATATGGCGAAAAATGCATATTAAGGGAGTTAAGGGCACTGAAAGGGTGAATTTAAAAAACGGTTGTTTTGAAATTGCAGGTTTAAAAAACGAGACAAAATTTCGAAAAAAAAATCCTCTGCCATAAATTTTGAACCTAAATCAAATAGTGATACTGAAAAATTATTTGGAAAAGCAGAAAGGGTAGGGGGTTGTTTTGTGAATAACTTTTATGAGGTTATTTTTTTTGCAACGCGGGTTTATTTTTTGATAACTACATACTTTTTCCTACAAAAAAAGTAATCTTGTTGCACATCGCCCTGAACCATGGTTTTCAAGAAAATTGAAGGCAAAGAGTTTGCTTTGATGGGTTGCTAAGTGATTAATCAACATAAACTTATGAAAGTTAAGGCGGTTCAAAAGAAACCAAGTAGCTATCAAATAATTAATTGAAAATTCAAAATTTCATGATTTTTAAAACATCTTATTGCTTTAAAAAACGAAATAATCCACTAGATTTCTACTTCTGGGGCCACTTGAAAGCTTTGGTTTACTCAGTGCTGATTAATACTGAAGAGCAACTACGGCAACGCATTATTGACTGTTCCAATCAAATTTGGACAACGCCAAGGATATTCCACAGGGTATGCAGATCTTGGAGCAGATGTCTGCATTGAAATGAATGGTGGTCACTTTAAACATTTACTATGAATGAATTAGGGAATGCATTATTTTAATAAGGAATTTTGGTAATTGGTTTATTTCGTTTTAAAAGCCATAAGATGTTTTAAAAATCATGAAATTTTGATTTTCCAATTAATTATTTAATAACTACTTGGTTACTTTTGAACCGCCATAACTTTCATAAGTTTATGTTGATTAAACAGTTAGCAACCCATCAAAGCAAACTCTTTGCCTTCAATTTTCTCGAAAACCATCGCTCTGGGCGATGTACAAAAAGAGTACCTTTTTTGTAGGAAAAAGTATGTAGTTTTCAAAAAATTAACCCACGTTTCAAAAAAAATAACCTCAAAAAAGTTATTCACGAAACAACCCCCTACCCTTGCAAAAACTATTATTTCGGGTCAAAATATATGGCTAAAGATTTTTTTTTCGAAATTCTATCTCGTTTTTTAAGCCTGCAGTTTCAAAACAACCGTTTTTTAAATTCACCCTTTTAGTGCCCCTAACTCCTTTAATATTAATTACCGCCCTATACTTATAGGAACTTTTTTACTATTTTTAGGAGTACTATCACCCTATGATTTTTTTACACCATTTCAATGACACCCTGTCTACCGTAATTATTTTGCTAATGATCACTTACAAAAATAATACAAATACAAATGATCACTTAATGACTTTGTTTCGGAAGTCTCTAAATAATGCTTTAATAATTTCCTAGAAAAATTAAAAGGTATGTAATTAATTCTGAATCAAAATTTATTTCGTAGTACTGCTACATAGCATTGAATAGTGAAATGTAAAATGTCATAAAGAAAACCCGGGTCCGCATTTAAATTAAGAAATTTGACGATATTCTCTAGAATCCCAAATGTCGGATTGGAAAATTAACCTCGCGGCTTTGGAGAGAAAAAAAAGCGATAAAGTGGAAATTCATTTCTTCTCCCAATTCAATCAATCCTAGAATTAATTGTAGGAAAACAAAAAACAGGAAAAAAAGCAGGGATGTGTGTTGAAAATTGGTTTATCCAACACAGAGATATGCACACTCGAATGTAAAAATGTTTGACCTGCCGTTATTAATGTATTGTTAAACAAATCCAAAAATTACGTTGAGGAATATATAGTGATTCTATTTTTTGAACACACCCATTAACTGTAGAAAACACCGACTGTTGTATTTTTTTAAGTGTTGAAAAATAAAAAAAATATTAAGTAATTTATATTTGGAACTATCAACACAAATTTAATAATATCCTAGAATTATATAGTTAGCATACAAAGTGTTCTATTAAAAAATCCACGCTCAACCAGTTTTTTGAGACATCTGTACAAGTGAATATCATCATCATCATTTTCAGCTTATTAAACCACTTCCAATTATGGTGTAGCCTCCCTCACATATTTAGATACTCTCTTGGCCTATTGTCCCTAATAGTCCTGGCTAATTTCCTAATATCATGGTTACATCTCAGGTTTGGTATTTTTCTAGGTCTCTTAATTTCTCGTGGGTACCATGCTGTAATTTTTGTGGTCCATCTGTTGTCCGTCTTTCTTGCTAGGTGTCCTGCCCATTGCAACTTGGGATATTTAATTCTGTGGATGATATCTATTACCTGGATCTTTTGTTGTATCCACTCTATTGTTTTACGGTCTTTTTTGGTTATTTCCAGCATATTTCGTTCCATTGAGCGTTGTGCGACCTGCAGTTTTAAAACTTTTAAAAGTTCAGATTTCGCATGCATAGCTCATGACTAGTAGTACACATTGGTAGAATATTTTCTTCTTTAGATAAAATGGCATTCTAAATTTGAATATGACTGAGTTTCTTCCATACGTACTCCATGCTAACTATTGATGATGATGATGGCGATGATGACATAGTTTAGGTCTGCACTTACACGAATCCCAAATTCTTTATTATAAATGCCATAATAAGTTTTTGATTTAGAGTTATTTCTAAAATATAAAACACAAAAATTATAGACGATTACAATAGCTACTGCATTTTTCTCATTGTTAAAATTTCTTTTTCTTCTCGGATTGAATTTTCCTAGGACTTTTGTGACGGTTGAAACTTGTAAACAGATCGTTGCGATGTGACTAAAGTATCTTTTCCTTAGTTAAGTGCATCGGCGGTGGAAAACCTCGAGACAGATAAATAAATACCGCTGTTAGGATGGCTAAAAGGAAAATCGATCTAAATCTGTCATCTTCGGGCTATATGCGTTCAGGGATCAAGGAGGAGGCTTATATTTTTATAACGATTTAATTATTCGTTTCACAATACTTTAAAGCAGTGGTGGAACGGATTCATTTTTCTATTGGGTAAAATAAATATTTTAAGAGAAATTTATTGACAAGTATAAGTACTGTATTTTTTTTTTATTATTTTATATTTTTTTATTATTTTATTGTGCCGAATGTGTGACACTCCAACCAATCCAGTATCGTAATATCATGGACGATTTTCAATTGGATAACTATCAAAATGCACCAGACAGGTAAAATAATAATAATATGCCTTGCTGGTTTCTAGTTCCTGGAGCTATAAAATGATGAGCTAATATATGGTTCCTGCCCAGTGTTTTGTTAAGTAGTCACACGTACAGTAGTACAGTAGTCAAGTAGTACAGTAGTATAGTCTTGTTATTCGAGCTTTGCCAGTAAGATGAAATTAGTAATTGGTATTCCTCATAAAATATTCAGGATTTCAAGAAAACTATTACAATATAAATGGTTCCTTGCATCTGAGACGCTCTAATTTTTATAAGTATATTTAAAAAATAAAAAAAGGTTTCAAGTATAAAATCTAATGTCATGTTGAACTTTCTAGTCTAATATTGACTAAATAATAATTTAACATTGGTAATAAATAAGTGTCTAAAATTTAAAGAAGTTATGCATTTTTTATTTAATTTTATTAATTTATTTTGTTAATTACATGTACTCAAATTGGAATGTAATTAACGTTAATTTACATACAATGGTACTTTTGACCAACTAAACAACTTTTGCAATATGTATTCCAGACAGAGTAGTTTCAGTTTGAATACAAAATTTTTAAAATAACTAAATGGGAAGTTAGTGGTTAAAAATAAAAATCCACTAAACATGTTTTAAATTAATATACCTACTTCATATCAAATTAATATACCTACTTCATATCGATATCACGAAGGAAAAATATATATTAATTAAATATACTAATGGAATTTATAAAGACAATATGATGGTAGTATACTAAAATATCCTACTGTATGTCCCCGGATTGTCTTTACAAGAGGAAAGACTTTTTTATTATTGATATTTTGAGAAAAATGCATTCGTTATAAAAATTTTTGCTTATTCTAAAATGTTTAACCCCGTAAATGTTTAATCTCTTCCAAACTTCCATACCGTTTAAGAGAAAATTAAGAAAAACATGAATTAATAACAGTGAACAAGAAACGATGATTAATGGCTTTGGAAAAAAGTTGCTTTTGACGTATAAACGTCAAATTGTTATTAGATCAACATTTTGATAGTCTTTTATCTTTTGATTGCTTTTTCAAAATGCCAACAACTTCAACTACTTCAAATAATAAAATAAAGGTATTTTGAAAAAGCAATTAAAAGATAAAAAAAAGCTGCTAAGACTATCAAAATGTTGATAGTCTGTAAAAAATCTATTTTCTTATTCCATTTTTATTTAGCAGTTGCGCCCCCTAGCTGCCGTTTTACAAACTTGAAAACAATTTCTCATAGCCCCTTTAGTTGTAAATATTTTTTTCCGTAAGCCCTACGGCAAATACTTTCGGAGATACAGCCGAGAGCTATTCTTAGTGGCACACCCTGTGCAGTATTGAGCCTTTAACTAGTTCTGAGCTCGGGGTTGGCAGATAAAGATCGTGCTTCGCATTCTTAAGTGGATGGTTATGAGATGGCCTTTCGGGAATAGCAGATATGTGCTTGCGGATATGTGCAAACGCATTCAAAAATGAATAAAGAAGGAAGAGTCAGTATTTGTAAATTTTTAAAGAAATTCTGGCAGTGAGTTCTACCGTTCAGTCCCAATAAATATCGAAATAGTGAGAATCTACCTTTAAACGGATTAAACCATAGGAATTGGCGTAATATGTATTAGTGAAAAGGCAAAGAGTGCTTGTATAAACGTTAATATTAATGTGATTGTGTTAATATTTAAAAAACAATGAACCCTAACGAGTACGTCCTTTATTAATTTTTCATTTTTGTTTGGCTGATATATGATCGAAAAAAAGGCGTCAGCGATGGCTATGATATGAAGAGAGATCTTCATTTCATAGCCATCGCCATACATGTAAAATGACAGCGAGTCATTTTATATGTAAAATTATATGGGGAATATCATCGAATGTCATTTCCAAGCCAACTAGACGCCGTTTTTTTATTATACGGGATTTATAATCACTGTTTATTACAAAACGTAGTCTTGTCTTATGGAGTTGTTAGTCGGTACAACAAACACCGTACCAAATCTAACAGTAATAATGGAAACGAATAATTTATTTTAGCATAGAGACGTGTTTTGATTTTTTGATCTTATATAAAATTCAACCACATATCGTCATTTTTTTTCTGAAACGATAGAAAAATTTGAAAAAGTATAAACCGAAGTGAACCATTTTAGAAGAAGGAAAAACTTTTATAAAGAATCAATTTTTCTTAAAATCTATACTAATATATAACATCTTTAAGTGACTCACTGATTAATCACGATCCTGCTCAAACCATTCAACGTAAGAAGCTCAATTTTGGCATACAGGTTGATTCTAGGGTGTAGAAGTTCTATAAGAAGTGATTTTTCAGTTTTTTTTAGTCTTTGGGAAAAACGCTTGGACAGGCATAATTTATTTTGTTTTTTTATATATTTTGAATTTTTTTAAAAAATCATACAGGGTGTTCCAAAAAGTTGGGTCATTGATTCACCACGATTCTGCTTAAACTGCTTGACGTAAAAAGCTTATTTTTGGCAAACGGATTTTTCGAAAGTCAAATTCCAACGAGATGAAACTACCCCTCAAATATTACCAAGTTATATAATAATATCACCATATTGTTTATTCTCATGCTGACATAAATGTAAGAAAATTTTATCCAGTTTGTATGTTAATGGAAATTGTTGCTTTGCTTTATCATCACCTTTACAAATGATTCATTCGACGCGAACGAAGTCGCGGATACACGCTAGTTAATAATAAAATAGTTTTTCCTCTTGTAAAGACAGTCCAGGAACATACTGTATATTTAATAAAAGAATATTGAGAAAAAAAACGCTGTATCTGGTGTTTTTTAATATACAAAATTCCAGAAAATGCATCCGCTCGAGTTACTGTATTATAATGTTCCTCTTTAATCATAATAAATAATAACTATGACGGCAGTCTCATTTTAAAAACATCGTACCATATTCGCTTGTTTTGGTCATAACAACACTCTCGCGTTTTGTTTGTTTCGCTCGTCCTCTAAATAAGTCATTCCTGGAAAAGCTCCGGCGAGGTTCTCGTTATTTTTCCTCCTCGGTTTATTCTGTTTTTCCACCTAAAAGGAAAACCCCGAAGAGAAATAGAGTGAGACGAGAGGACGGAGAATAGATGGAAATGGCGGGACTGATATATAGTCGGTACGGTTTTAATGTGGTCGTTCCCTTTACTTTATGAAAAAGGTGTTTTCCTGCAAAGTGCTTTCTTGCCATTGTTTTACCGGAACGGATGTGTTTCTTTATGGAAAACTTAGTTTTGAATAATTTTCTTACGTACTTGTACACAGGAGATCTAAAATTTCTGGTTTCAAGCAAGGGGGTTATCCTGAAATGGATTTGACTATAATCACTTCAAAAGATGATATCATTGTTAGTTCAAACCTTCTCTGACAGCTTGACTATTACACCGGGTGCGTCTCAAAAGTAGCTCACATTTATAACTTTTTTGTTTTTCCAGATAAAAAACGAGACTTGGTATGGTAGTATATGACCTAAATTAGGATTGATTGACGTATTGAATTGTTTTCGGTCATTTCCTGTTTCGCCGGAAATGACTACAACTTTTGATTTTTAAATGACACCCTCGGTATTTTTTACTTTATTCGATAGAAAATGACGTTCTGAATAGAATGACATATCACATGGCAACTTTTGGCATGCTCGCTTAATAAAAAATCATATTTTAAATTTCAATCTAGAGTGCCATGGCTATGTTAAAAACACTAATCTTTAATCAAGGGGCGTTGGAAAAATAGATTTGATCGTGTAATGTTTTTAGTATATTGTCCTGGCCAGATCGTATTTTTAATCATATCCCAATTCTTTCAAGTAGAACAAGGGTGGCTCATTAGCATATTTGGAAAAAGCATTTTTTTACGAATACTTTGATACCACACACTTGGTATTTCGAGTCAAATTTTTGTTATGAATCGCATGTTATAATATAAAATAAACCATATGCGAAAATTTCAAAAGTTGACATATGATATGTTACTCTATTCAGAGTGACATTTTCCGTCGAATAAAGTAAGAAAATACCGAGGGTGCCATTTAAAAACCAAAAGTTGTAGCCATTTCCGGTGAAACAGGAAGTGACCAAAAACAATTGAATACGTCAATGAATTCTAATTTATGTTATACACTAACATACCAAATCTCGTTTTTCTATCTGAAAAAATAAAAAAGTTATAGGGGTGAGTCACTTTTGAGACGCACCCGATATAGACTATTATTATACAAAGTAAAAAAAAAGCAATAAAGTTAGTTTCAAAACGGATATATTTTAAAAACCACTCGGTATAGTATATGACATTATGGTATTTTTAGAATGGAAATTTAATGTCAAATCCTCCGAAATAAAAAAAAATATATAGTATTCATATTTCCAAACATTTCACCCTGCATGTTGACAAAAATATTTTCAAAATATGCATTACCATTGTCCCACATTACTTAAAAAAAAATTAAATGAAATACCTAGGTTACCCTGTAATATGTGTTATTGTTGAAAAATCCGTCAGGTTTACTAAATATAATTAATATTAGAAAAACTAAATCGATGCAAGTCTGTACCAATAATGTTGCTTCCTTTATAATCACTGATAGAAGAATCAACAATAGTGATTTAATTATCAATCAAGAAAAATAACAAAATATTTTGATTAACTTCAAGTGTACACTGGATTAGCTATTTTAAAACAAGTAAAACTTTTTATGTAGAATGCACTTTCCTCAAAATGTTAATAATAAAAAAGTTTTTCTTCTTGTAAAGATGAGTATATATATGAACTAACATACTGTACGGACGAAGACATACTGTATATAAGAAATATATATACCCTTGTGGCGGATTCATCTCTTCAAAAAAGTCTTATGGATATTTCGCCACTGTAAGAAAATCTACAAAATAAAATAGTTATTTTTTGTAAACACTGCTGCGTTAATCCAATGGATACTAATTGTCAGTAGTGGTTTACAAATAAACAAATTTGTCTACCCGTGGACAAAAAATAACTATTATATTTTGTAGATTTTCTTGTGATCTTCTCAGTGGCGAAATACCCATAGGAATTTTTTGGAGATACTGTATATGTAAAATAAAATAAAAATCTTAAAAACATAACACGTATAAAAAACATGTATTAAAGTTGATTTAAAGAAAATATTTTTATATATTGTATATAAAATTAAAGTAAAAATTCGGTGACAAAATTACGAATTTTATTTCCTTTTTTTAAACCCTTTTCAAAAGTAAGGGTGCGTTTATGTTGGAGCTGCGATAAATGATAAAAGCAGTGATAAAAGCGACGAGAAAGTTTGCAAAAAATTGCAACAGAAGCTGCACAAAATTCACTTCTATAATGTGCCGTTCGTAGTGGAGCTGCGATACTTATGTGATAGTAACGAAGATTGCAAGTAGACGTTGAGACCAAATCAATCGATTGAAAATATACGTCTTTAAAATGAGTGATTCCGAAGAGGAATTATTTTTAGCTTCAAATGCTGTTAAATATTATATTGTTAAAACTGCAGATAAAAGACGCAAATTCTGTACATATCAGAAGGTACAAGTTTGGAGAATTTCATAATTTCAATCTATTATGATGGTTTTTATTTGTTTGGTCCCACAAGGCAGGTCTAATAAATATTTCACTTATTAAACTATCGGTATCCATGTCGCTCACCCTTGATATTGTTATGGATTCCGTGGGTCCACTATTTAAACTCACGATAAAATACTTAACGAATTTATTTGTTTCACTCTGTACACACAACTTATACCGTATGATCGAGAAAAAACGGCGTCAAAGGCGGCTGGGGAATGACTATCGATGCTATTTCTGACGAGGTCGAACTCTGCTCAAAGTTAATTAACTTTATTTTGATTTTTTTAGTTAATTAAAATTCTTCTTCTTTTCACTTTAAAGATCTTCAAAAAAATTAAATTTTAATTAAAATTAATACTAAATGTAGAAAATCTAGAAGATAATAGTAAGTTTCCGGATACAGAAATCTATATCCAAAAAATATATTTTTCTAATAATTTGAACTATACCAGTTCTAATTAATAAAAAATCTATATTAGGTAAATCCAGTAACTCGTAATTAATACAGAATGCGTCTTTAAAAGTAAAGAAGAGAAAAATCAAAAAGGCTCTAACCTAACTATCGCCCGTCCCAGTCCCAGGCATTTCGATAACGTCTAGAATTAAAAAAATTGGATTATTCTACTATTAAAATGTATGGATTATCCTTTTTTAATGGTCTAATACAGACTAGACCCTTCAGATTTACTAATACTGTAGCTGTAAACCAATATGTGTGTTCAATTACTAGTAATAACTCGTTAGTTCATGGAAGAAGTATCGTGTTTATCAACAAAGTTAATTGTAGGCCTTTAAATTTTGCTTAATATGGTCATATTTTGTAATATTCAACTCATAATTGTTGATGCTTCTGGTGGATGATGTTCAATTTTATACATGTATAAATTATAAACACACTAAATTGAAGTACTAGAAACGGTAAGGTGAGATATTTTTAAGAATCTGTATTATTACTTATACAATATTTTTTTACTTATAGAATATCTACCCCTGTGTATAGCCTCTAAGAAACAAATTAAATGAACAAAACTATGTCAAAGAAATAGTCTATTGTATAGAGGATTTAAAGAAAACCAAATAGGTAGGTGATGACTGAAGATGCAGAAACCTAGAAGAAATTCAAAAACAAATTGTACAAATATAACGTATGACTATACATTTCGGTAAGTCAATATCGACAAAGCTTTGATTACAACTTTGTGATTCATCACCAATTTTGTTTTCATTAAATCCTCTATGCAATAGATTATTTCTTGGACACACTTTTGTTCATTTAATTAATATGCTTCTTGGAAAACAGAAACTTGGGCATACACAGGAACAGATACTCTATAAGTAAAGAAGTAATAATACAGGGATTTCGTAGAAATTACTATCTCACCTTATTGTTTCTAGTACTTCAATTTGGTTTGTTTATAATTAATATATGTATAAATTGAACATCATCCACCAGAAGTATCAACAATTATGAGTTGAATATTGTAAAATATGACCATATTAAGCAAAATTTAAAAGCCTACAATTAATTTTGTCGACAAACACGATACTTCTTTCATCAACTAACGGATTATTTACTGGTATTAAATACACATTTTTATTTACAGTTACAATCAATGCAATGCTAATCCGTACATTTTAACAGCACAATAATCAAAAATTTTGTTGAAATGTCTCGGTCGGAGGCTTGTCGGACGACGAGATTTAGTTAGGTTAGAGTCTTACTGGCCTTACTCTTCGTTATTTTGAAAAAGGCGTTTACTGCATTAAGAATGATTTAATATCGATTTTTTATTGAGTAGAACTGGTGCAGATCGAAACATTTGAAAAAACAATTTTTTGGAAACAGATATGTGTATCTGGAAACTTTCTATTCTTTTCTGGTTTTTCTATATAAGGTATTAATTTTTGACAAATTTTATGTCAATTCTCAGTAACTGACGTCTAGAGTTCTATCTCGTCAAAAATAGCATCGATAGTCATTCCTAAGCCGCCTTTGACGCCGTTTTTTCTCGATCATACGGTACTATTTACAACACAACTTATGCAACTACTATTACTCTAACGGTATTTCGCGGTATTTTCAAACTTTAGACTTCAAACTTCAAACTTTAAACTTTTAAACTTGTCCAACTGTCAAAGCGCGAGCCTTATATACCCCCTGGCGGTTGTTTCTAGATTTTTCTAAAGAATTCTATAATTTTCTTTACTTTCTGGCGAATGCGCCAGGTTCCTCAAGGCACATTGCGATTTTTTAGCAGTATGCAGTTATGCAACCAGTAATACACCTTGACATTGCCCCTTCTCAAATTTGATCGTCCCGATCAAGGTTTCCTGTCTGGTATCTCTTCAATCGATCCAGATGAACTACTTTCATCTTACTTCTAGGGCTGCGTTGAATCCGGTACACAACATCATTTATCCTCTTGATGACTGTATAAGGACCTTCCCATGCTGGAGTTAACTTTGGGGACCTCCCTTTCTTGCGCTGTGGGTTATATAACCATACCATATCGTCCTGTTGAAATCCCGTAGAATTGGCTCTGAGGTCGTAACGAGCTTTCATCCGGTCACTGGCTAGCGTAATCTTACTTCTTACGGCCTTATGAATTTCCATTAACCTTTCCTTCAGTTCATCCGCGTAGTCCTCTACATTTGTGGTGCCGTCGTCTGGTGATCCGAACACCAAGTCACAAGGCAACCGTAATTCTCGACCAAATAAAATCTTCGATGGTGAAAGTCCGGTGGTGTTGTGAACTGCACTTCTATACGCCATTAGGAACAGCGGTATGTGTTGATCCCAATCTCTTTGATGTTCGGCCACCATTTTCGAGAGGTGTTCTTCAATGGTCTTATTGAATCTTTCGACCATCCCATCAGACTGCGGATGTAAAGCTGTTGTCCTAGTCTTGTGAATACCAAGCAGATCACACATCTTCTGGAACAGTCTTGACTCGAAGTTCCTTCCTTGGTCAGTGTGAAGCTCTAAGGGAATTCCAAATCTACTGAAGACATTATTGACCAATACTTCAGCTACAGTCGATGCTTCTTGGTTTGGAATGGCAAAAACTTCTGGCCATTTACTGAAATAATCCATCGCCACTAAAACGTACTTGTTGCCCTTGTGCGTTTCAGGGAATGGGCCTGCAATGTCAACAGCGATTCTTTCTAATGGCAGTCCAACGTTATATTGTTTCATTTTTCCCCTAGATCGACTGCTTGGTCCTTGGCTGGCTGCACAAATTTTACATTGTCTACACCATTTCTTGACATCTTCGCAATAATCCACCCAGTAAAAGCGATCTCTCAGCTTGCTCAAGGTCTTGTTTACCCCAAGATGGGCTCCAGTTTTACCACCGTGAATTTCTTCCAATACCTGGGTAACTTTCTTCCTTGGTACCAGTAACTGAGCTGTTACTGCGCTGCCATCCGCACTTTCCCATGTGCGCTTTAACAATGCATTCTCAATAACCAGTGAATTCCACTGAGCCCAGAGAGCTTTGAAAACGAGCCCTCTGTTTGCAATATCCTGCCACGGTGGTCTCTCGCCGTTACCTTCCTTGAGCCGTAGTATTGCTCCGATGTCTGGATCTTCCATTTGGTCGTTCCTCAATTGTGTCGTCGTCCACTGTTCATCGGTTCCAAGCTTAAAACTCCTTATCATGACAGTAATTTCACGTTGTTCCGTTTTACTGCAGTGCTTACAATCGATTTGACAGGGTCTTCTGGATAAACCGTCTGCGTTACCATGCATCTTTCCAGCACGATGTTGGATGGTAAAGTGATACTGCTGGAGCTTCTCGAGCCATCGTGCTATTTGACCTTCAGGTTGTTTCATCTCCATAAGCCATTTGAGAGCCGCATGATCTGTCCTAATTAAAAATTCTTGGCCATACAGGTATTTATGAAAATGATCAACTGCCTTCACAATTGCTAGCAGCTCCTTCCGGGTAACGCAGTAATTCCTTTCTGGTTTGGATAGAACTCGACTGTAATATTCTATCACTCGTTCTTCGCCATCTTGCACTTGTGATAGCACTGCACCGATGCCGATGTTGCTGGCGTCGGTATCCAGGATATACCTTCCTTGTTGTTGTGGGTAGGCTAAAATAGGACTTGAACATAAAGCCGCTTTAAGTCTTTCAAAGGCTACATCACAATCGGTGTTCCATTCGTAGCCGACTTCATCACCTGTAAGTTTATGTAAAGGTGCAGCTATGTTGGCAAATCCCTTGACAAATCTTCTGTAATATGTGCATAAACCCAGAAAACTTCTAAGTTCATGTTTGTCGCGAGGTTTAGGCCAATCCTTGATTGCAGCGATTTTCTTCTGGTCGGTGTAAATTCCGTCTGCTGAGACTACATGACCCAAGAATTCCACTTGTCGCTGGAATAAACTACACTTCTTCGGGTTCAAGTACAGGTGAGCATTCCGTATGCGGCCGAAGACATCTTCTAAATTTCGCAAATGCTCTTCAAAAGTTCTTCCCATAACCAATACATCGTCGAGGTAAACCAAGCACGTTTTCCAAGTTAATCCTCTTAACACCACCTCCATGAGAGTTCGAAAGTGGCTGGAGCATTGCATAATCCAAACGGCATGACCTTGAATTGGTATAGTCCGTTTCCTGTAGAAAAAGCCGTCTTTTCTTTGTCTTCCTCGTCCAGACCAACTTGCCAGTATCCACTCTTTAAGTCGAGAGTGGAGAACCAGCACGAACCTGCCAGTGTGGTTAACGTGTCGTCTATACGTGGCAGTGGGTAGCTGTCCTTCTTAGTGACGTCATTGAGCTTCCGATAGTCCACGCAGAATCGTGTACTACCATCTTTCTTCGTCACCAAAACAACAGGAGATGACCATGGACTCGATGATTCTTCGATAACTCCATCTTCTAGCATCTTATCTACCATTGTCTCCATTTCTTGTTGTTTGGAAAGGGGCACCCTTCTAGGACGTTGTCGAATCGGCTGAGCATGACCAGTATTAATCCGGTGCTTCACAAAATCCGTTTTCCACTGTTGTTCTTCTCAAAATACTGCCATGCTTTAGCAGGAACTGCTTAGCCTTCTGTTTCTCCTCAGATGTTAGGTGGTCCCATGGCTGCTCTAGATGTGTTAGTGTTTCTTTGGATGCCATTTGTGTAACAGCTGACGGCACTTCATCACATCGGGTGACACTTACAGGTTCGCAGATGGCTATCTTGTCGCCTTTTGAATCTTGACACAATTCGGGAAAACATTCGCAATTCTGATCGGTATATTCTTGTCAGTGTTCACCAATGACTTTCCTACTAAGTACCTATCTTGTTTGTTGTCGCTACTTTGTACCAGTCCAACACAGCACCCAGCGATTTTCTCCACTTTACCGAATACGATCTTCTCGGTATTACCAGGTATCACCACAGTTTCCGCTGATCTTACATCCATTCTTCCTGGTCCCTCGTCTGGAGATAACATAAACTCTTCATTTCCGATATTCAGGATATTTCTCTGGTGATCGAACGAAAATCCATGTTGACGAATCACATCCATGCCCAAGATGAAGTCATCTTCAATATCTGTCACTAAGACGCTATGCTGAAACTTCAAATTTCCTAACTTCAGTTCGACGATAGCCTCTCCCCGTACAACGGCCATTTCCCCCGTAACTGTACGTAAACACACTCTTCTTCCCAGAGGCATCAGCTTCAATCCTTGCACTGAGTTAGCCCGCACCAACGATACCATAGCGCCAGTGTCCACTGTCATTCGATTCTCCCACCATTGACCTTCCTGTCGATCACTAAACTGTCAGCGGTTCTTCCCAGACTCCTAATGGAAAAAAATCCTGGGGGCTCTGTTCTCCCCAGTCAATACTCGCCCCTTAGTATTGACTGATTTTAGTTTTCCTGGTGCCTACGTTCTCTGGATGGTGAACGGGATCGCATTTGAACGCGACAATGCCGTTTAATGTGGCCATTCCTGCCACATCTAAAGCACCTTATGTAATGGGATCTTCTATGGTTCTCTGTCTGGGTGTTGTTGCTACCCTTGTTCACTAGTAACTCACATAGTTTACTAAACATCTCCTCCAAATGTATGTGAGAACTTCCGGGCCGTTCCTCGACCGTTACCGATCTTATCTTCGGTCTAGGGATGGCGCTAAAAGCAGCTTCGATTTCCAGCGCCCTGACCAGTGCTTCGCTGCTGGTAGAAAATCGGGATATTTGCAGCGCCCTCTGTAATTCGTTGTCCCTCAGTCCGCTGATAAAGCACTGAGCAGCGAGTTCTCCCTAAATCCTTCCGGTGCTTCAGGATACGCTAGGTGTACCAGCCGACGTAAGTCTGTTTCTAAATTCCTGCAGACTCTCTCCGGACCTCTGCAGGCGCGTGTCTTGATCTGTGCCTGGTAAAGTTGAGGTCGATGTTGGTCGCCATATCTTCTATCCAGTGCAGCGACCAAAGTTTGGTATTCCTGCTGTTGGGCTGCAGGAATAGTTTGCAGGAGTTCCAGAGCAGGGCCACGCAGCGCGATGACAAGTGCCGCTGCTTTCTCCTGGTCAGTCCATCCATTGGCAGCAGCCGCTGCTTCAAACTGGCGGTGGTACATCGCCCAGGTGGTTTGTCCATCGTAGGTCGGGGCCTTGAGGTTCGTAGTTCCATGAACGCCAGGTGTTCTTACTTGTGCCTTGGTCTTCTGTAGGTCCATCTCTAATTTTTCCATTTTCTGCTGAAGGCGTTCCTCAAGATCTTCTACGGCTTCTTGAAGGTGATTTTCCTGCCGTTTTTCCAGGTCTTCAAAATTCTTCTGTAGTCGAAATTCCTGATTTTCCAAAGTTCTCTTAAGACGGTCCTGATCTTCTTGTCTTTCCCTGTGACGTCGCTCCTCCACACGAATTTCCAAATTTCCTAATATTTTCTCAAGCCGGTCCTGTTCTTCTTGTTTGTCTTGTTGTCGTTGTATTTTTAAATCTTCGAAATTTTTCTCAAGCCGGTCCTGTTCTTCTTGTTTGTCTTGTTGTCGTTGAATTTTTAAATCTTCGAAAATGTTCTCAAGCCGGTCCTGTTCTTGTTGACGTCGTAGTTTTTCCTCTTCCTTTTCTCTTCTAATCGGGCTCGCTCTTCTTCTCGTTCTTTACGGAGTCTTTCTTGGTCTTCTGCTTTCTCTTTTCTAGTCGGTCTCGCTCTTCTTCTCGTTCTTTACGGAGTCTTTCTTGTTCTTCTGCCTTCTCTTCTCATATTCTCCATAAAATCGCCCAATAATTTGCTTACTTCCTCCATTTTCTTTCTGCTTGTTCCCTTGTACCAACCATAAAAATACTCTAATTCGGTCTAAAAATCTTCCAATCCACTTAATTTCTGCTTAAAATCCTCTTGAATCCCACTTCTGACACCAATTGTTACGGATTCCGTGGGTCCACTATTTAAACTCACGATAAAATACTTAACGAATTTATTTGTTTCACTCTGTACACACAACTTATACTATTTACAACACAACTTATGCAACTAAAATATACGTCTTTAAAATGAGTGATTCCGAAGAGGAATTATTTTTAGCTTCAAATGCTGTTAAATATTATATTGTTAAAACTGCAGATAAAAGATGCAAATTCTGTACATACCAGAAGGTACAAGTTTGGAGAATTTCATAATTTCAATCTATTATGATGGTTTTTATTTGTTTGGTCCCACAAGACAGGTCTAATAAATATTTCACTTATTAAACTATCGGTATCCATGTCGATCACCCTTGATATAAAAGCAAAGAAAATAGCCAAAACAATTAGTGCTGCTCTTATCGTTGCTCAACTGCCAAGCGCGTCTCGACGCGTTGCTCCAATATGAACACCTACATAAAAATTAATATAATAATATTCTTTGCTTCGCTACTATCGCTGCTCTTATCGTTTATCGCCGCTCCAACATAAACGCACCCTGAGAAAAAAAATTCCCTATGGTAGTTCAGCTTAAGTAATTTAATTGGCTAAATCTCTAACTATTTCAAAAATAGTAACTTTACAAAAGATGACGTTTTTATTTGTTAATTTAACCATATAAAGTATATTGTGGCACTATTATAATTTACTTTGGCTGGTATCTGACGTTCATGATTATTTTCTCGGTCGGGAAGATTTAGAGTCACTGGTCTGTATTTTAATGTGTATTATCCAGTAATAATTACAATTACAATTTTTATATATTGTCTAGCCCCTAAGATTTTGCGTTGAATGTGCAATGTATACCATGGTAGTAAGACCCATGATTACTTATAGAGAAGTTGCTTGGTACACAAAACTAGAGCAACGTACAGTAAGGCAAAACCTGTGGAAAATATAGAGACTGGCCTCTGCATTATAGGAGCCATGAGACTGAGAACACGCCCAAGCAGAAGCAATGGAGGTCATTTTAGACCTAACACCACTGCACATTGTCACCGGTAGATATGCCAATGTGACAATGATTAGAATGATTATTGACGCAAACAGTACTAGTCTATGAGAGTACTGGGGAAATTGTCAGTTCAGGATCTTGGAAGACCATACCATAATGTGGTCTACTGATGGTTCCAAAGCTAAAGCAGGAACATGGATATGAGTATTTGGGTCGAAAACTAAACCGAACCAATGGGACCTACCCCAGCATTCGTCACGTCAGGCAGACGCAGCATTCTTCAGGCATTCTCCAGCGGTCTCCAACGATACTCGAAGAAGTTTCAACATTTTCCTTTAGCTAAGTAAGAAATATCTTTGGATTGTCACGGGATTTTTAACAGAATATTCTCTCCTCAACGAAGGACTCAGTAGTTTGAAGTTAAACAAAGGCAAATGCAGTTTCTTTGGGAAAAATGGGGAAACACTAGAACCAGAACCTCATGACCTCACTGAGTGCACTGAGACAACAACAACCATTCGTTGGAGAACTAACCTCTGTAAAATCTTCTTAGATACTGACTTTTGTCAAAGCTCTGAGACTCTATGATGAGTCATAACTCAAGAAAGGGGGACAAAATAGGGGTAAGATCGCGGTGATTAACTCCCCTCCCATGCCCATTCTACATACTACTACATTCTACATAATACATTATCTAATATAACCCTAGTAAAATATGAAATAAAATTCCATTCAAATCAACAAATTAACAATTCCATATTAGGGTACTATTTTTAAAAATTTGACGACGATTATTTACTTTAAACCGATGGCACAAGCATAAAATTTCAAGGTTAAGAAAATAAAATAATATGAAACAGGACATGTATTTTTGCGGTTCGTATGTTTTCGTGTTTTGAATTTATAAGTGCGCTAATTAGTTTGATTCGTCGAAACTTGGACTCGTTAATAAGCGAATTGTTTATATATGTGACATTTTTTATATAATTCTCTCTACGTAACTGTCTGAGACGTCTGGAGTACCTACAAACAGTTTAGACCCTTTAGATCTCAGAAAAATGAAATAGGATTTTTTGAATGCATTTAGCAATCTTACCACATTTTTGCACAAATATAAAATGACCACAAAATTTTATCAAAAATTTGTAAAACATTTCACCAATGTAAATCATGTATAGGGAAATTGGAACAATTTCCGTTGCACGTCATCAATGACACCATTCATCGTCTTATGGAGGTTGTTGGTGGTCGTATTATGATGTGCAACGGAAGTTATTTTAATTTCCCTATATATTGCTTTCAAGTTCGCCATATAGCTGGACATATTGTTAGTTTTACATATAACGTAAATGTGTCATATTGTTAGTTTTACATATGTACTGGATGTTTTACATATGTAATGGACATATTGTTAGTTTTACATCATGTAAATGCACTTTTATTAGATTTAAATAAAACTATTAAAAAGCAAAGGTATAGAGAAAGCATGCATCTGCATCACTGGTGTTACGAGAACATGCCCAACAGCAGCAATGGAGGGTCATTCTAGACCTAATTCTACTGCACATTATCGTCGGTAGATATGCCGGTAGACTGCACATTGTCGTCGGTAGATATGCCGGCCAATGATTAGACTGGTCATTGAGGACAAAAATGGTCAAAAGGACAGAACGATTAGAATGGTCAGCTCGGGGGCTTGAAACACCCTCAAAAGGAAAATTCCACTCCTTAAACTCACAGTGGATATACAACTTTGAAAAACACCTCACTGTAAGTATTGAGCAATAAATAGAATTGGAAGACAGAAACGTTTGCTCAACAAGTAGAAGACCATACCATAACGTGGTATACTGACGCTTCCGACACTAAAGCAGGGATAGGAGTATTTGAGCCGAAAACTAAATACTCCGAACCAATAGGCACCTACCTCTACCCCAGCATCCTCCAGGCAGAAATTTACCCTATCTGAAGATGCGTACAACTTATTTTAGATAGGAACTATCGGAAACAGGAAATAGCTAACTTATCGGATAATCAAGCAGCACTAAAAGCGATCAAGTCAATAACCATCAATCGAAGTTGGTCAAAGAATGTCTAGAAAAGCTAAAAAAATTAGGCAAAGAAAATAAAGTCTCTGTACTCTGGGTGCCAGCTCATCAAGGGATAGAAGGCAATGAAAAAGCAAACGATCTAGAGCATTACAATTCATTAACTGGACCAAAACCGTTCTGCTTCCCATGTGGAAACTAACATAAAGCAGAACTTAAGAATCTGGAAGACTCCACCCGTAAGCTGGAATGGAAATCCTTTAACAGTAGAAGAAATTTCTCAGAACAACCGAGAAAAATTAAAGATTTACCATTTTTTTCGGATTGTCATGGGGTTATAACAGGACACTGTCTCCTCAACGAACCCCTCAATAGATTGAAGTTGAGAAATAACGACGAATGCATATTCTGTGAGAAAAATGGAGAAACACCAGAACATCTCATCACTGAGTGTGCCGAGACGACGACCATGTGTACCATAAACTTTGGCACGACTGATTATAGATAAAGAACTAGCCTTTGTGAAACTGTCTTTGATACTGGCTTTTGTCAAAGCTCTAAGACTGTATGATGAGTTATAACTCGTTATAACTCAAGAAAGGGGACGCACAATAGATTTGTAAGGTCGCGGTGATTAACCCCCTCCCACACATTCTACATTCTACATAATATTGATTATTATTTTGATTTCTGATCATAAAATTAAGCTCCCATACGAACCGATATACTAAATTTTTAACTGATTATATTAACAGTAGATACTTCTATTAAGAATTAAAAATTGAGAGAAACTAGATATAATTGGACACAGTGTATTTTTTTGTATAACTATTTTCTAATTATTACTACTCCTTAATAGGAAGTTCTTTTGATAACGACCTGAATTAAAGAAGAAAAGCTTTCAAATTAATTACCTTTTTATATGACCTAAACCTGAAAATTCTATTTGCAGTAGGTCGTTTGATTTGCGGAAGTGCATTAAGTTGATCATAATAAAAATATCCGTGTCTTTATGATGTATTGTCACAACCAGTACTAAATAATAACGATTATTTATGTTTATTCATTAATGATTGAGACAATACGTCATTAAGGCATGCCTGTTTTAAATATTTTAAATCTTATGAAGATTTAAACTTTTATATTTATATTTGTCAGAAAATTTAATTGTATTTTATATTATATCAAGGTATATTATAAAACATGATTTCCGATATAATTTCTTTGGTGAAAGGAATGTATGCTTATACGTTTTAAAAATAGTAATTACTTTTTTCTTTATGATTTAGTTATATAAGGCAGAAAAAATTGTATTGTGCATTAGTTACGTTGCTTTTGTTCTTTTTACTATTCGCTCAACTATTAAAACATTTTACGGACTCTCTTGGCCATAAAAATAAACGAATTGGTTGATTAGTATATTATAGTCTAATTTTAACATGTAGAAAGTAATATGACCACAAGAAACTAAATTGGAATTTACAAAAACCTTCTAAACATTTTTTAATCAAAATACTACTGAAGATATTAATGCAAAAAGGTGTTAACTAACATTTTTGCAAAAATTGAGATATTTTACCCAACAAGGTGTAACCCTCCTCTCTATACAGTATGTCCCCGGATTGTCTTGACAAGGGGAAACATTTTTTTATTATTTATTATTTTTTTACTATATTTTGAGAAACATGCTTTCTTTATTAACGAAACTTCCATACCATTTTGAGAAATAATAAAAAAATTGGTTGAGTGCTAAAAATCAGTGAGTTGGTTCCGACCGAAAAATAATGTTTTACGAAAATTTCCTCACAATATTATTACACAGGATGTTTTAAAGATAGGGTAAAAAACTTTGGGATTAACCCTGTATAACAAGTCAAATACTAAAGTTTATACAAACTGATTTCACAAATTATATTGAATATAATAATAATATTGCTAAAAAATAGGAAATAGGGCTAAAAATTAAAAATATACCGGGTGCTCTCAAAAAGTGCCTGACTCTTATAACTTTTTTTTCAGATAAAAAACGACATTTGGTATGTTGTATAGTATATGATATAAATTAGGATTGTAGGAAGATGCCCAAATCGTATTTTTAATCATATCTCAATTTTTTCAAATATAACGAGAGTGGCTCGTTAGCATATTTGGAAAAGCATTTTTTTACGAATAATTTAATACCACACACTTGATATTTGAGTCAAATTTTCGTTAAGAACCACGTGTTATAATTTCAATTCAACCATATGCGAAAATGTCAAAAGTTGACTGAAAGTGATACATATACTGCCATTACTCGCTGACGAGTATTTGACACGCATCAGAAGATGGTCACGCAACGTGTTTCCTTTCATGAGCTTTTTGTTACTGAAAAGCCCGATACGTGATGTGTTATCTCTCTACCGCACTCCGAACATTCAAGAATCTCATTGCTTTGTTGCCTCTTTACTTTTTGGTTTTCATTACAGTTGAGGCTTGGAACCTTTGGTGTTATACAGCAAAATAAAAACACTAAATCACCACAATACACCAAAACAGTTTTACTTTTACACTGGACGCGCGTTTTGCTAACCATGTTAGCATCATCAGCAGATGATTATAAACTAAAGTACAATCTACAAGTTGAGCGTTTATATACTCGCTCAGTGGGCACCGAGTGGGCGTGGAAAAATCTAGCCAACCGAGTCAGAGCCCACTGACCGTAACAGTTAGATTTCCGCCACTAGAGTAGTAGGAACAAAGAACTTGAAGGAATTATAAATGTAAAGATAGTATGAACAGAGACAACGGTCCAATTCCTTCAAGTTCTTTGTTCCTACTACTCTAGTGGCGGAAATCTAACTGTTACGGTCAGTGGGCTCTGACTCGGTTGGCTAGATTTTTCCACGCCCACTCGGTGCCCACTGAGCGAGTATATAAACGCTCAACTTGTAGATTGTACTTTAGTTTATAATCATCTGCTGATGATGCTAACATGGTTAGCGAAACGCGCGTCCAGTGTAAAAGTAAAAGTGTTTTGGTGTATTGTGGTGATTTAGTGTTTTTATTTTGCTTTTTTTTTGGTTTTCGCTGTTAACTGAGTTTGCAATTCTTCTCCATTCCGTTCTATTGGGAGCTGCTTCTTCCCACTCATTCTGCTTGTTAATCCCCTTTAAGTTTTCGTGGAAAATATCCCTGTACCTTTTGAGTTGTCCACCCGGCCTCCTCTTACCGTCTACAAGCTCACCGTACAGCAGAGATTTGGTATGCGATTTTCTTGCATTCTGCAGACGTGACCAGCCCATCTTAAGCGGGAAAAAGTCTTGAGGTACCTCTCCGCTTTCCCATATGACATCAAAAAGAACTTTAAGACGACCAATAAGTTCTTTACTTGCACACTTATAGATTTCCGCCGGAATCGCGTCACAGCCAGCTGATTTGTTGTTTTTAAGCTGTTTTATGGAGTTCTTTATTTCCTGTTCTGCTTTTGGGATATTTAATACCTCGAGGCTGTTATACTGAGGTATTGTGTTGAGTACATCTATATTGGTTTTTTTTTCTTGGTTAAGGATATGGCTGTAATGTTCTTTCCAGCGGTTTCTTATTTGCTCTTCCTCTTTTAGAAGTTCGCCATTTTGTGCCATGATTTTTTTATCTTGCCTATGATTTTTTTATCTTGCATAGTCATCAGCATATTGAAGTTCTGTGATGAATTTAGTACATGTTTTTGCCCTGAGTCTTTTTATGTTGAACAGACTGCCGTCGAATCTGTAACTAATGCCCAAACCTCTCTCCTGCAGTTTGCTGTCCACTATAATGGAGAGCGCTGCCATGAATATATTGAATAGAAGAGGCGCTAAGACACATCCCTGCCTAACGCCTGTGTTTGTCAGGAAGGGATCGCTCAGTGATCCATGATATGACACTCTTGATTTGTTGTTGTTATGGAGGCTTTTACACACTGTAAGAAATTTGTTGAGTACTCCGAACTTTTTCATAATTGCCCAAAGTGCATCTCTGTTTACAGAGTCGAAGGCTTTTGTTAGATCAATGAATGCACCATAAAGTTTAGACTGCTGCTCTTTTACTTTTTCCTGTATTTGGCGGATGAATAATATGGAATCGACGGTACCGCGGTTGGTGCGAAAGGTTGGTGGGTGCAGGCGCAGGCGGTTTGACATAATTTTTTCAAGAATTTTTCCTCCGATAGCCAGTAGTGAAATTTCTCGGTAGTTTCCGCAGTCTGATGTACTTCCTTTGTTCTTAAATATATTCACTATATTCGCGTTGAAAAAGTCTTGAGGTACCTCTCCGCTTTCCCATATGACATCAAAAAGAACTTTAAGACGACCAATAAGTTCTTTACTTGCACACTTATAGATTTCCGCCGGAATCGCCTCACAGCCAGCTGATTTGTTGTTTTTAAGCTGTTTTATGGAGTCCTTTATTTCCTGTTCTGTTATTGGGATATTTAATACCTCTGTTATACTGAGGTATTGTGTTGAGTACATCTATATTGGGGTTGTTTTCTTGGTTAAGGATAAGGCTGTAATGTTCTTTCCAGCGGTTTCCTATTTGCTCTTCCTCTTTTAGAAGTTCGCCATTTTGTGCCATGATTTTTTTATCTTGCCTTCTTAGTTGGGCCGTATACTTCTTTTACAGCCTCGAAGAATTTACGATAGTCGTGATGCGTGGCATACTCTTGAATCTGACTAGTTTTTTTGACCACCGGGTATCCTTTACTTGGCGCAGGTTTCTTTGGAGCGGGTTGTTGGCTGCTTTAAAGTCGTCTGCTAGTTTTGGATTGTGTGGATTTGCAGTGACGGCTTGATGTGCTCTATGCTTTTGTCCCAACAAAGCCTGGATATGCGTTTGATTTTCGTTAAACCAGCCTGGTTGTTTCTTTTTGTTGGATTTTCCCACTGAAAATGATAACATTTTAAACTTGACCAAAAATTTTTCCGTTGGGTTTTTTTTGCCTCTGATTTTTTTTAAATACATTTTTTGTCGAAATTATAAAAAAAATGTATATTAATTCATATTACATTATTTTTAATAAATATTGGAGAAAACGATTATTTCGTACAAAAGGCAATAAAATATAATAATGAAAAATATTCGTTTTTGTATACAACCAGACTATATATGACAATGGCAGAATAGGAAAAACGGCCACGTGGAGGGGTCGGGCGGGGTATTTTATAAAATAATAAATTACGATTAAAATCGATATTAAATTGAAATAAAACAAGCGAACGCTGAAATTTATTTATAAATATTTTGGTTTTTATTGCCGGGCGTATTTCTATTTAGATATTAATTAACGGCAGGGTTGGGAAATGCATAATTTTTTTTTAATTGCGCGGTATTTCGTATCTACGACCTCTCATCATACAGTCTATAATTCATCATACATGGGGATCTTTCTGTTGTAGCGGGACAGGGTATTTCCCATCATCCTCTGACAACAGATGGTGCCCCGAAGGTTGAAACTAGCAGAGCCTAGTCGTCTATCTAGCCACGCATCCCTTTTAACTCATCTTTTTTTTGTCCCGTCATCGTAGGATTTAGTTTTTTTGGCGAGGTTGTGCCCTCTTGGTCCGGGCGGTTATGCCAAGACCTCCCACAGCCGCTGCATATGTGACATGACCACAGACAGTAGAGAGTGCCTGGCATGACGGACAGAGTAGTCCCATCCGGTATCGTTATATGTCTTGGTGCAATTCCCTAGCGACGATACTTCAGCCAGGGACAAAACAGCGAGATGCATCTTAGACCCAGCCAAAGTGCCACAGGGGTTAGCACCTGACTAGGAGCTTCCCCACCAACAAGGTCTTGCATCTCCGAGAGGAATTTTGCCGGTTTAGGTTTAAAAACCTCTTCCGCTTCAATATGTCTGTCGTCTAATATTTTTTCCTCCTGGAGGTTGAGATCGTAGCATTTTTTGTGAAATTCGATCATCTGTCATTCTTTTTATGTATCCCTTTCATTCGTTTTTATATCCTTTTACTTTTTTCTTCTAATTGTTGTATTTTTGGTTCATTGCTTATTTGGTGTTCCCACTTATTCCTTTCATTTTTCGTAAGAATGTCATCCATTTTAAACAGAGTCTTTGTTCTTTAACTTTTGTGCTGGTTCATTCTTCAGACAAGATCCCCAAAGACTTTCTATCGATACGCCTGTTAATGCTGACACGGTTTTTGGTGACATGCATCTTCAAGAATAAATTCAAATATTTGTCTCTCATAACGGCTAGAGTTGGTTATTAATAATAATATTGTTACTTACGTCAATAAAAATTATTAATTTAATTGTGAAACCACACGTACGAGACATTCACTGTGTCGGAGAAATATCTTCGGTATGTGGGAATCTTATGATACCAGTAACTAGTGCAACAATGTTGCCGAAATTTAATTTAATAGGTAAGAAACATTTAAACTTTATTCTAAAAAACACATTGATTTATATTGATTCGTTTTTGCATTCGTGTGATGCAGAATCAAAAAAATAATAAATTAAAATTGATTTTTGTAATATATCCCTTTGATACATCCTCGTCCGGTGCGATTATCACTTGGTCGTCTACCTCATAAAAAGAATGGTCTGAATTTAGGTCTCTCATCCCCAAAAAATGCTCCTCTGACTGTATCATCATCATCATCCAGTACCTGAATTCTACTGCTGGACATTGGAACTTCTTTGACTGCATCCATCTCTCCTCCTTATTTTCGAAAAAAATAATAGATATACAGGGTGGTCCGAACTGTATTCCGGAAACTTCGGGAGCGTATTCTGCAGATAAAAATAAATTAAAAGGTTCGTATAAATGTATGTCCTAAAATACTTTGTTTCGGAGATACAGGGTGTAGAAGTTTCATTTTTATTTCGATTTTTTCTAAATAGTTCCTGAATTAACATCAATATTTGGATAAAAATTAGTGTCTGGGACTTTTGTGACACGAGAAATTTGATTTTGATGTCAAAATGACTCCTATTTGTAGGGGGTGCCACCTACATGCATTTTGAATGTTTTGAAGAGTAATAACTTTTCGTCCGTACCTGTATAAAACTAATGTCTAAAAAAATATACATTTTCATGTTACGTAAAAAATGTCTCTTGGTAAAAATCGCTGCGAGCAACCGTTCTCAAGATATTTAATAATTGATTAAAGATTAATCAAAAAATTATTAGTTTCAGTCAAAATTTATAGTTTCAGTCTAATAACTATATTTAGTCAACATGTTTAATTTATGTCAATGATGACAGGTATTGATAATTTCAATTCCAAATATTTGGAGAACCAGTACTCGTAGCGATTTTTACCAAGAGACCTTTTTTATGTAAAAAAAGTTGTAAATGTATATTTTTTTACTCAATATTTTTATACAGGTATGGACGAAAAGTTATTTCTCTTCAAACCAGTTAAAACATATGTAGGTGGCGCCCTCTACAAGTAGGAGTCATATTGACACGAAAATCAAATTTCTCATATCAAAAAACTCCCAAACACCAATTTTCATCCAAATATTGATGTTACTTCATAAATTATTTGAAAAATATCGAAATAAAAATGAAATTTCTACACCCTGTATCTACGAAAATAAGCATTTTAGGACATACATTTATACGGACTTTTATACTTACTTTAATCTGCAGAATATGCTGCCGAAGTTTCCGGAATACAGTTCGGACCACCCTGTATATTGAACAAGTATAGGAAAACATCGGTAACAACGAATTATTAAAGGTTGGTATAATTTTTTGACATAAATTTTGAAACTAGACTAATTATTTAAAAATGGATATAGGTGGCGTTCTAAAATTTAGTGGACCTTATAAAGTTATCAGTGAAAATGATAGAATCATTTGAGAATCATGTGGCTTTACAGGAAGCAAATGAGGAAAATTACACGAATAATAATGTGAGATTGAAAATAAATTTAACTAAAGGAAGTGAATTAGAGTGAGAGAGAAGAAGCTATAGATAAGATAAATATACCTATAAATACAAAAGATTAGCCCAATTTAAATAATTGCAATATTTAGGAGTGGTAATTTATGAAAAAGTATACAGGATACTGGTATTAACAATAAAATCCTACAAAATAAAGCATAGAGATAATATTAGATAATAGAGATGATAAGTTGATATTGGTTTTAGATAATATGATGAGTTGGTTATAATATAATAGGAAGAAGTAGATACACCAGTAGAGCACTCTGTAAGAACTAAGTATGTACAGCACTGTCGAAAGTGTACTTCTTAAGGTTCTTACAAAAATCTAATAATAGAAAATTTTGTAGCGATTATAGATTATTGGTTGAAGTTGTTTCATCGGAATAAAACTGTTTGAAGTGGAGAAACAGTAGCTATGATTACATGATTTTATGCAAATTTCTTGTACCTAAATTAAACTTGTATTTTCTGCTATTTGACTAGTGCAGGAAATTATGCGAATGTTATTAGAAGCATCATAAATCAGATAGCAACAATTTTGTATATAGTACAAAAAAAAACGGTAAATTCTCTCTCCTAACTTGTTACTTCATGCCCTTATAAATCTTCTTCATGGCTCTGTCCATTTGTCTCTGTCTACAAGGTCCATTTTATTCTACAGTGATGTTCCAGTAAGTTGTATAATCTAGTCAAGCCAACATTTTGGAGTTGGTTCTGTTGGTCTGGCCCCTTTCATCTTCCTCTGCAAGTATATATAACAAGTTTTTCAAAAACTTTTTGTGAAGTACGCGAGCATTTTTTGAATTAATTATCCAGTTTTATACCAATAAAAATAAATTTATTTTGTAAAAATTATGATTTAAAACAGTCCAACCCTGATTAATGGCCTTTTTCCATTCTGGTCTATAATGGACGGTAACAAGAACGGAGCACGCACACAAGTACATTTCAATTTATTTTAATATTTTAATTTAAAATTCGGTAATCGATTTTTATAGCCCTTTTTTCCCAATGTGCGGATGAGATATTATTTTATTTGCCGTCATATTTTTTTATATTATTCTTTACCATTCAAATATAAAATTAAACAATACTTCATAAATCAAGCTCTGCAAAAAATAATTTATTTATTTATTAGACGGTTTGTTTTGCATTTTTAATAAAATTTGCATTTTAACTTCAAGTTTTATTTTCATTGCTTTTATATCCACGTGGAAATAACGGCAATCTGTCCTTTTGTGGAAGATTTAATATGGCAGAAAAGAACACACAGTTCAGTTGTCATCTTCACAAATAGCCAAGCAGTGCTCAAGGCACTACATTTTTAGAGAGGTAAATTTAGACTAGTATTAGGCGAGCTTGTTCTAAATGCGAGATATGTTAGCGTGAGAGGAGGATCTTCTTCTTTGAATGCAAGGATAACGAAAAGGCTGATAAAATAGCCAAACAAAGCTCATCAATGCCGTTCATAGGTTCAAAACTCTTGGACAGTGTTGCAAAAGTAGTTATCAAAGTGGCCAGAATCTAGTGATGGTCAACAAATCTCCAAAGTGGTGGAAAATTCACTAGGATAGAGACAGACGAACGATTCAGTTCATAGTAGAATACGAATACAGAGTTAAAACTGGGGATAGTCAATCTAACAAATTAACAAACTAATCAATATACATTTAAAGCTGATGGGATTGACAGACAAAGCCAACCACGTGCAGAATCTGTTATCATTTCAAAAAAAGAGTAATGTCACATCATATTATATGTCTTCTAGTGCGATAGCCTACCCAATGTGCGTTTTTTTTTTGTAGTAAACAATGATAAGCATTGAACAAAGAGCTATATGGAAAGTCTCCAAGTTATTAGATTTTATAAAAATAATGTGACAGTAGAATGTAATCTAGAGATAAGAAGAGAACCACAACTGATCTGTAAATGTCCCCGTAAAATTTCTTTTTTTTTCGATGAGGAGGGAAAAAATCTTTCATAAGACACCCATAGTTGGGTAGTACCGGATTCCTTCCGGTTAAGAAAAACTCTCCTCGTTCAAGTAAGCACAACACGCCGGGACCGCTTACGCATTACTTTGACGTGGGGGGCTGCTTACGCTATGTGGTGATGTTCCTCTTCTTTTCTACTTAGTGTATTATTAATACATTTGCTTACTGTTCCCCATAATAATTCACCACCCTCAAGGCTTCTCATCAAGTTCGTTTCAATGAAATCCAGTCCACTCTCCTTCTTAAAATTATCTCTCTCATCCTTCCATCTGGGACAATAGAATACATGTTCAACATCGTCTATTTCACCACAAAATAAACATGAATCAGAGCTTGCCCGCCGCATCTTATAGATATATTTTCGGAAGCACCCGTGTCCAGGCAGCATTTGTGTCAGGTGGTATTCCACCTCACCATATGGTATGTCAATCCATTTTTCAATGTTGAGTATAAGTCTCCAGGTCCATCTTCCATATTTTCTTTTATCCCACTAATCCTGCCACTTCTCCATCACAGTTTTCCTGGCTATTTGTTTGAGCGATTTTTTTTCTCAATTGGATTTTTTTTTAGTTTTTAGTTAAAAAACATAATTTGTTGATAATATAACAACACTGTTGGCAACATAAGTAGAAGATTAAATTTACAAGAAAGAAAATCCAGAAAAGATTGAGTGGTCAAGTGGTCACTCAAAATTTTAGCAAAAAATATTTTTTTTGTAAATTTATTAAAGTAAAATAATAACTCGGTTATTTTGAACTTATTTGAAAAACGGTACAGAAAAAACATGTTTTTTTATCGAGATCTACCAGCCCTGAAAATGTGTGCACTTATTTAAGACTCACCCTATATAATACATATCAAAAAGTAAACCTTTTTCTTAGAGCAATATACATTTAGTATTAAAATATATTTCCAGAAAAAAATCAACTATAACCAGATAATAATTACAAAATCTATTTTTAAAGAACTTTGACACGAATAATCTTATCTTGATGTAAAAATTATCCTTTTATTAATTGAAATTGTATAATAAAATTAGTCCAATATTATGCTAAAGGTCACGATGTCACTTTGAAACAATACAAAATTTATACAATACAAAAAAGAATAATTAATTAAAAAATATTTTAACATTAAGTGAGAGACCATATACTGCATATTTTTTTAGTAAACCATTCATATGTTATAGCAAATATATAGTATAATATTATTTCTTTTCTTCAACTTTTATGTTATTTTTATTTTCTATATACAGTGTATCCCAGAAATAAGTGCAATTATTTCAACTGGTAGTATAGTTCAACCCCAGAAACATGCCTATGAGGTCTTTTCGCGAAAACATTTTTTTGAAAATTCGTTTTTTTTTGAAAATTTTTTTGGAATTTTTTTTAGTTTTTATTTAAAAAAATAATTTCTTGATAATATGGCAACATAGGTAGTAGAATAAATTTACAAGAAAGAAAATCCAGAAAAGATCCAGATTTGCTCAAAATTTTAGCAAAAAATAATTTTTTTTTGGAAATTTATAATATAATAGCTCCCGTATATAGCGTTTAAAGCTTTGGGAGTAGCAAGGTACAGCTCGCCATACTAGAGCCGTTCGGTATACAAGGAAGGTAATGTGGCTAGCACTACGCTTCAACTGCCTATTATTACCTCAGGATTGTGAATCCCAAGTACTCATTTAAGGCTGAGTCGACCTAGGCACCCAAACTATTTTTATTATAATAAAAAATAGTCGGCTGATGCAATGCCGGGTGTGGGAATCCTTAATCTAAGTGGGAATCGAACCCACTACCTTGAGATTGGTAGACGAGAGCCTGTACCCTGGATTAGAATCTATATCTCGGGATCCTGGGATTGAGAAATCAGAATGAGAAATTTAATCTAAAGAAATACTTAATAAAAATGCAGTTACAAAGTAACATTCATATTTAGTGATTAAAAAAAAATAATTCTTGTTGAAAAAAAATATATATAGTACTATTCTTTTAAAAGTTGCTCAATATGGCCGACCTAGTTACGAAAATTGGTAATTTTTTTTTAATGGAAAATAAGTTGGCGTTAGCGAATTCAGAAATTGATTTACTCTTTGGTTAACAATAATATTTGTCAGGATTGTCAAGTTGACGTTAAAGTTAGGTTATTAGGTGGTTGTCATAAATAAAAACATAGATTATTGAAATTATTTAATAAGAATAAAGGTATTTTACCGCAGACCCGAAGAGATTTTACTTAAAGTTATTTTATAAACTTTCTCAGTGAGAATATTAACTCCCCTGTTTCGTATATTTCAGTTAAAGGGACGTTCCTAGAATTATCAAGATTATTGAATAATTATAGTTGTTTAATAAGTGAAATTAATAGAAGATTTGGAAATAGGATGATGCTTTTCATGTTATAGTTGATAGATCACCCCATTTCTCTTTATTTGTTTTTATTTCAGTACAGTTAATCACAAATTGAATTGATGTATGCAAAAACAGCTATATATTTTCAAACATCTTATTTAAATAGTTCTTTTATATACTGTTAAACTGTATAAACTACAAAGTATTTAGCAAAAAATTATAAGGTAATAAATTTTGTAGATATAATTTATGAAAATTTATAATATATAAAGATTAGAACACAATCCTCTGAAGGAAAAAGAAATACTCAAAAACTCATTAAATATACTTTATTAAAAATAACAACATACAAAAACATCCATGCAAACTGTAATAATCAGAACATTATCCACATTATACCTTTATTAAATTTGTGTCCACACTCCTGTCAGGAAAGCCAGAAATGTTTGTTTAAATATTAACTTATTTTAAATTGCCAGAAACACATCAGAATATATCACAACCACAACTATAGGTTAATCAGTACTAAATTATATACCTAGTAAGTGATGGCGTTAACTAACAAGTATAGGATAAAAAACAATTATTAATATAGAGTGGACTATACAATGTCCTGCTTATTTATGAAATGACTTTCCCTTCAAATGTGAGGAATACCAGTAAAATAAAACATCATTTTTGGTTTGGTGTTTGATATTCTAACTACATCTATTACAAACCTTAAGTGCTTTTAGTGAGTAACTGTATTTTTTATTATTCTTTGTGTATCCTGTAAAGTAAAAAAATAAATATTTCAAGAAATATAAAAACAATGCAATAGACATCAAACAGATTCATAAAAACTACTTACAATTATTGTACATAATTATATATTTCAAGTGTTATTTGATGTGTGTGTGTGTGTGTGTGTGTGTGTGTTTGGTCCCATTACCTTATTTAGGTCTTCTCTACTAACTCAACTTATAAACCTGTTTTAAACCTTCTTTATATTTTAAAACTGATTTACAACAATCTGTAATGCCCGCGCTGTTTCCTGAAATATAAGTTTTAATCTATTTATTATCATATAGTACATATTAAAAACCTGAAAATTACTGATACGAGGAAACTTCTCAAAATAATTAGAGACCTTTTTACAAACATCTGGACTAATTTATTTTGACGAATTTGTGAACGAGTCAATATTTTCTAATACGTTTTTAAGCGTTTTACACATTTTGAATATCTTCCAGCCTATTCGTCAATTCTTGATCGGTGAAAAGATTATTTATAACTGTATAATTAGTACTGCAGGTTGCAGGTTAAATAAAAGAACAAAATCAAGTAGAATTTGAAACTGATTGTGAATAAAAACTCAAAAAATAATGAAAATATTTAGAAAAAGGAACCGTAAACGTCAATGTCAGCCAAGTGTCAGAGTTCAATTAGGTTTACCACAGATTATCAATTTGAACGATTTGAAGTACAGTCGATTCCAGTTTAGAGATTTTCGTTTTTTAAGCCTCCCATACTGAAGTCCGCCATAATGGGAAGTTTTAAATGAATACAAGTATAGCAATCACGAAAATATAACTTTTAGATATTGACGCTTTGCTGAGTAAAAATAAAATATGATGTTTTAAAGACTAAAATGTATAAAGTCTAATGATTTTAGATTGGACATATAAATTTTACGAGATTTTTAGTCTCCCGGGATTTATTATTGGGATTTCGGGATTAACCATACACCGGGATTCCGGGATGGGATTCCTGTTTGGAAACCCTAATTATAACTGAAGAATGGCTGGACCGACTTTAATGATTTGTCGGATTTGTTCCCGTCCCGAATAGAAATATAGAAAGTACTTGAATCGAACTGTAAACAAAAATATCAAGAACAAATAAACTGTCAAATCGATTGGTCCTGATAATTTCAGATCATTCGATCACTCAGTCATAAGTCACTCAGTCATATAATCATACAATACTTTCACTTCACGTTAGCCGCATCAGCTAGTTAAAAATAAAAAAATAAAAAAAAATGATCCTGTTGCTTATTTGATAATGGTTTACATGGTAGTTGGATATAAACGTTAAAAGAGACTAAGGAAAATAAAGGCAATCCAAGTTAATGAGTTGTTTTAAAAAATATGGAAAGTTAAAGCACGTTCTGTATTAGTTGATCGACCCTCGTACAAAACTGTAGTCAGATATAAACGTTAAAAGACTAACGTCAGTCTAAATTTTGAGAAATATTTTTTAAAATATGGATAGTCAAAATACGTTCTGTATTTTTTGACCGACCCCCGTATAAAATTCGTAAAGTATCAATAACAAAACCGAGTACGTAACCATTTAACACCGTTCACTCTAGCCAACTATAAATAATTTAAAATTGTTGTTGTATACAGAAGATCAGATACGGGTACACCCGATTAAACGAGATACGATCAAGGCCAACGACTTTGGATTTAGAGAGGTAGCTCACCGACTTCTCAGATTCTATTCTTATTATTACGAAATAGCAAACAAAATATATACGGATTTTTTCTTTTATTCGAAAGGTTTGTCCTAGTTTAAAGCGGGAGTCTGTTGCGTTTTACTGTAAAGTGATCTATTTTTAACCGATATTGCACATTTTTTTTTGTTTATATAGACTGATTTAAGCTAAATAGTTTTATATTTCTGTAAGTAGAAGAAAATTTAATACTATGGACCTACATATAATTTTATTGTATATAAGTTACAAGGTTTTTTTTTTGGTCGAAATGTTTTTTTTTAAATAATTTGTTTCTTAATTATCTATATAATTAGGAATAATTACAAAACACATGGTAAAAAAGTATAAACAAATACTCTAATGAATATAATGGATTGATTCTCTTAACAATTTGGTAGTACCAAATTAGTACTAGTGTAAAGTAAGTTTCTCGATGTTTCGTTAATGATTAACAGTGTTTTAATGTTAATATCAAACGTTTAGGTATTTCCATGCAAATATAATAATTGATTGTCAAGCTATAAAAGATTTAGAAATATGCCTTGGGTACATGTTAAGTAATATAGGTATAAACTAGGGTTTCCAATTTTCGGGATCGGGATCCCATTTTGAAATCCCGAGGTTAGAACCTATAATCCCGGGATCCCTCTCAGAATGAGAAAGCTAATCTAAAGAAATACTTAACAAATATGCAGATACATATGTCAAAAAGAAAAACAGAAAAAAGCTTTATTAAAATAGTCAAAACAGAGTACAGTACATCTGCTGGATCTGTGTCTATGAAAGGAATGCGGACAAAAAACATTTAAATAAACAGCAATATATTTTATACGTCGACTTGACGAGTACGTCACCGCAAATCGCTCCGTCCACTCATTTTATTGGCCACTTGCAAATTTGTCGAATTTTTATTGATGGGACGCGTCGTCTAATTTTTTACGAAAAACATCGAGAGAATATCGTTTCCCCTCTCACGGATACCGCGTAGCTACAGAACGGACAGACGTACTGTAACATTCATATTTAGTGACTAAAAAAATAAATTCTTGTTGAAAAAAAAGCAAACACGAGAATATACTAAAATATATGAAACTTTAAAAATTTCTATTTAAAACTTTAAAAATTTAAATTTTAAAAACTTCTAGATATTGACGTTCTGCTGAGTATAAATAAAATATGTGTTTTATAGTAAAGACAAAATTGTATAAAGTCGAATCATTTTAAATTGGGCATTTATTTTTCGAGATTCCCGTTCGGAAACCCTAATATAAACTGAACAAAAATTATAGAAAAATCTAGATACGTGTTAATTAAAATAATGGGAATGACCCTGGATAATAAACTTCTCTGGAACAGGCGTTTTAAGAACATTACCTATTAGCAAAGCCACGAAGGCTCTCATGATATGCAGAATCCCCTAACATTTTGCGCTGGACGTATACCATGATAGTAAGACCCATGATTATCTATGGAGCAGTTGCTTGGTACACAAAACTAGAGCAACGTACAGCAAGGCAAATCCTGTGCAAAGTACAGAGACTGGCATGTATCTGCCTCACTGGTGCCATCAGAACATGTTCAACAGCAGCAATGGAGGTCATTCTAGACAGTGTTTTAATGTTAATATTGCAGAACACCACTGCACATTGTCGTCGGTAGTTATGCCAATGCGACAATGATTAGAATGGTCATTGACGGAAACAGTACTGGAAGAATTTTCAGGTCAGGGGCTTGGAACACCCTCAAAAAGGAATAACCTTGGAACACCCTTCCACTTCTCCAACTCCCAGTGGATGACATACCAAGAATTTACAACTTTGAAAAACACCTCACTGTAAAAGTAATAAAAAGAATAAAAAGACTTGAGAAGGAAGAAACACTTACTCAGCATGTAAAAGACCATACCATAACGTGGTATACTGATGCTTCCAAAACCAAAGCATACACTGGGATAGGAGTATTTGGGCCGAAAACTAAATACTCCGAACCAATGAGCACCTATCCCAGTATCCTTCAGGCAGAAATTTACGCTATCGAAAGATGCGTACAATTTACCTTAGATAGGAACTATCGAAAACAGGAAATTGCCATCCTATCCGATACTGAAGCAGCACTAAACGCGATCGACTCAGTAACCATCAATTCGAAGTTGGTCAAAGAATGCCTAGAGAAGCTCCACAAATTAGGCAAAGAATATAAAGTCCTACTACTGTGAGTGCCTGCTCACCAAGAGATAGAAGGCAATGAAAAACAAATGATCTAGCTAGAAAAGGAGCGAACACCCCACTAACTGGACCAGAACCGTTCTGTTTTCCAAAAGGGAACCAACTGAAAGCGGAACTGAAGACACTCGAAAAAGTTTCTCAGAACTTGCGACCGAGAGAAATCAAAGGTTTTCCTTGAGTTAAGTAAAAACAATCTTCGGATTGTCACGGGGTTTCTAACAGGACACTGTCTCCTCAACGAACACTTCAGTAGGCTGAAGCTGAGAAACAACGACGAATGCAGATTCTGTGGGGAAACAGAACATCTTATCACTTAGTGCGCCGAGACGACAACTATTCGTGCCATGAACTTTGGTACGGCTGATGTCTCTGTACTCTGAAATTCAGCACAGGATTAGCAGCGCCTCAAGAGCATTCTGGAAATTAAAAGACAATGTTTTCTACAATCATGAATTGATCACAAAAAGGAAACATGCAGTGTACAGACCAATAATAATCCCACCATGTTATATGGAAGCGAAACCTGGGTGCCGTACTGCCGACACATGAACACATTAAACAAGTTGCAACAGAGACACCTCTGACAACTCTTAAGAATCAAATGGTTCCACCATGTCTCAAACATATTGGTCCCTGAAAAACCTAGATGCGGGAGCGTTGAAATCATGATTTAAAAATCCCGCTTAAGATGGGTTGGTCACGTATGCAGGATGCAAGACAACCGTCTAACAAAATCTCTTCTTTATATTGAGCTCGTAGACAGTAAGAGGAAACCGGGTGGACAAATCAATAGGTACAAGGATATTTTCCACGAAAACTTAAAGGGGATTAACATGCAGAATGAGTGGGAAGAAGCAACTCACCATAGAACGCAATGGAGAAGAATTGTAAACTCAGTTAATGGAGAAGAATTGTAAACTCAGCGACAACCAAAAAGTAAAGAGACAACAAAGCAATGAAATGTTTGAATGTCCGGGATACGGAAGAGAGATAACATCATGTATTGGGCTTTTCGGTCACAGAAAAGCTCATGAAGGAAAACGCCTTGGGTAATGGCAGTAATAGTAGTAGTTTACGTATTATCTATTTAAAAACTTGCAACAAAATATAAAACAAATAATTTAAAATGTATAAGTAAAACGCAAACAAATAAAAAAATGTCCAAAAAAAATCTATACTAATAACTTAAAACTGTTTAATATATTATTTAAGTAAGACGCAACTTTTCCATAATTTATAATAAAATTTAAGAAATTTAAGCGAATTTAAAATTTTTAAAGCATTTTATTAAGCAATTAAAATGTAATTAAACGTGCATAAAATAATAAAAAATAATTTTTTATTATTAAATGCATAATTTTACTAAAACCTTTGTATAAGTTATTTACAATAATTACTGCATGCATGATGGATTTTAAGCCCCTTGCAGTCTCTATAATTCGTACTTCGTTGGGCTAATACCCTGTCGATACTATCAGGGATTACCAAGCACATTTTACAGTCAATTTCTTAACCTTATAAAAACACGTTAACGACTCCTAAGTAGACAAATTAACGCGTTTTAAATTAATAAACTTTTTAAATTAGTTCTTAATTTAATTAAGACATTTTTTATAGATTAGTTTTATTGGACGGGCGTCTGATATACGTATAAGGACGGGTGAGTGCGTGCGTATGACAGAACGTCTGCGGCACGAGATAAGCCACTGTAATTCAATTAACGTATTAAAACTCGTTGGCGTATTGTTTTAAAGAGTTTGAAAAGGCTTTGGGAAAGAATGTTTATTGCCTTAAAGTGACTGGAAAGAATTTATCATTCGTTTAAACTAGTACTAAAAATAAAATAGAGGTAATCAGTAGTGCGGGGTAATCACAGAACACAAATGTAGAGGTACATTTTCAGAAGTGTGACAATCTGAAGATACAGGGTGGCCCATTAGTGTGAGGACGCCCAATATCGTCCTTGTTGATAAAGATATACCGGGTGCGTCTCAAAAGTTGCTCACCCCTATAACTTTTTTTTATTTTTTTTTTTCAGATAAAAAACGAGATTTAGTATTTTAGTATAATGACATAAAGGATTATTGACATTAGGATTGATTGACGCATTCAGTTGTTTTTGGTCACTTCCTCTTTTATCGGAAATGACAACAATCACAAAAATAAGGGATCTGGTAACAAATTCGTTCGGACCTTGACATATACACAATTTATGTGTGTCTCGAAATCCTCCAAATAATCTGCCTTGGATTATTTCTTCTCCCGTAGTATGCAAATCTTTGTTAGTACATGACAAACGCTCTGTACCTGACTCATTTATGACAATCAAATTTGCTGAAATATCATCCAAATACAATCCTGAAAACATACTTTATACTGATGGTTCAGTAACAATTGTTCACACTGGTTGGGCTTTCGTCCACAGAGAAATACATAGTCAATTCCGATTACATCCCTACAATGATATATTAAATGCAGAACTTCTAGCCATTAAGGAGGATCTAATATTTATATTGTTTCTTGGTTATTTCTTGTTATTATGTTTTCTTGGTTTTCGGGCTTCTTGGCTGATATGCTCGAATTTGGTAAGAATCAATAAATTTACATTTATTCCAGGTTTTAACATATGAATAATAATGAATTTTATATACTCAGTATTCAAAATTTTATATACTCAGTCTCAAAAGTGTCTCACCCCTATAATTTTTTTTTTTCAGATAAAAGAACGATATTTGATATGTCAGTATTTGACATAAATTGTTTTTGGTCACTTCCTGTTTCACCGGAAATGACTACAACTTTTGATTTATAAATGGCATCCTCGATATTTTGTTACTTTATTCGATAGAAAATGACACTCTGAACAGAATGACATATCATATGTCAACTTTTGACATTTTCGTAGTTTATTTGAAATTGCAAGATGCGATTCATAACGACAATTGTACTCGAAATACCAAGTGTGTGGTACAAAATTATTCGTAAAAAATGCTTTCTTCAAATATGCTAATGGGCCACCCTTGTTCCATTTGAAAAAATTGAGATATAATTAAAAATACGAACAAGGCACTAAAACATTAGACGATCAGATCTATTTTTCCAAGTTACCTTGCTTAAAAAATAGTGTTTTTAACATAGACATACAATTTTGTTTTTAGCGAAAATATCAAAAGTTGACATACGATATATAAATAAAGTAAAAAAAATACCGAGGGTGCCACTTAAAAATCAAAAGTTGTAGTCATTTCCGGTGAAACAGGAAGTGGCCGAAAACAATTGAATACCTACGTCAATCAATCCTAATTTAGATCATATACATACTAACGTACTAAATCTCGTTTTTTTTATGAAAAAATAAGGGTGAGACACTTTTTGAGACACACCCTGTATATTAGGGATCATGCTAGGTAGCATAAACGTCTATGTAGCGATATGTATGAATGGCATAACAATTTATCTTATCTAATTATATAGAATACTGGCAACCTGATTTGGATGATTGCACAGAAAAAAACATTTATAGTCATTGCTTTAAAACAACCCCACACAGTCACAGTTTCAGAAAAGCGAGAAAACATTGTTTTCGATTGTCTTGGTTAGAAGCTTTAAATTTAGAGCTGTTGAACATTGAACGACGCGACGCACAGTGGTTTCGGCAAGGGAAAAAAAACAAAAAGAGGGTGTTAAATCGGGTTTAAATTATCCTATCTTACATCGAGTTAGTTCATTCAAAGACAATATAATAATATTACTTTTTTAATTTAAATACTAGTTTTGAATTTACACTCCTTAACATTAACACCTCCTTTTTGACAATTTTCTTAATATACGAAACGCGCAAAAATAAAGCGAAAACAAGTAATATTTTACAGCCCTTCTTTTAATTCCTAAAAATCGGTATTACCCAGGAACTGTTTCGTTTATCCATGGGCATTAAAAGTAAAAATCATTTTGCCAAACTATACCGTGCCTTTGATGCAGTTTAGTTTGAATCTATTTCTAATAAAATTACTTTAATTCTTACTTTAATCAGACTAGAACAAAAAGCTTTACCGAGCTTTGGTCTCGGATTAATTTGACTAAAAAAAGCGTAGTGTAAAAAAGTAGTGATTCTATAAATTTTATCGCTACATTCGGCCACGTTTGTTAAAAATTTACAATAAAAGATAAACAGTGTGGAAAAAATTAAAACTACATTCTTCATTTTTGCGGATGCCGATGAATTCATTTAATATAATTAACTTTTTTTGCCACTTAAAATTATATAAATATTATTATATTGTATAAGATTTAAATGTTATAAATTATAATAATTTGAACCACAGTGTAACTAAACTGAGCATCAATTGAAGCGTAAAGTGCAAATTTTTGCATTAAGTTTAACTTCTTATATTTTTTAAACTTTTGAAGGAATTTTGAATTTGCCAGCCAGATTCTAAAACATTGTTTTATCGACTATCGAACCGTTTTTTTCAATTATTGGTCAGGACAGGGTTTCCAACTTGAGCATCGGCGATTCCGGGACAATTATTTTTAAGCTTTTAAATAATTGAAACAAAACATTAAATATTAGAAATTAAAATATATTATGTGTGTAGTACACACTTTTTTAGTTTCCAGGTCCCGGCCAAGACAAAACTTTCGCCGGGACAAACTTTCTGATTGCTGGTTAATCCCGGCTAAACCGGGACGGTTGGGAACCCTAGTCAGGACCCATAATACAGCGTAAAACAAAAATGCGCACATTTTTAACAAAATTTTAAGTAAACCTCATTTTGTGGAGGGATGGAGGAGATCCATTTTTTGTGGGTAGTTTACCTCGGGACGTTTATGAGTTTTTTTGGCTATCGCTCTCCATTGCGATGTTTTCGATATTCTTATGATTGTCGGTAGAGTTTTAATACTAATATTTTTATGTCATTGTGAAATGAAGATATCGTAGTTTTAAGCATTATGCATTTTAATGTATAATTAAATAAAGCAAACAAATAATTTTATAAAACTAAGAAGTGTTACAGTTATACAGGGCGTTAAAAATTTATCTAGCTGGTATATTTAAATTATATGAACAGGTTTTATTATGTATCTTTTAAGCATGTGACACTTTTTCATTAACGATACAGTATCATCACTTAGTATAATCATTAGTTAATACGCATAATACTCAAAAATACAATATATTAATTTCATAATGAGATAAATTTATTAGAATTAAAACCTTACCGAAAATCATAAAAAAGGAAAACATCGCAATGGAGAGCGATACCCCAAAAAAACTCAAAAACGTCCCGAGGTATAAAACAGCTCTTTTAAAATACCCACAAATAATGAAAATCGTCCATCCCCCCACAAAATGGAGGTCACTTAAAATTTTGTAAAAAATGCACGCATTTAAGTTTTACCCTGTATTATGGGTATTGGCCAACAATTAAATAAACTGCAAAGAACGGTTCGACAGTCGATAAAAAAGCGTTTCAGAATCTGGCTAGCAATTCAAAACGCCTTCAATAGTTCAGAAAATACAAGAAGTTCAATTTGATGCAAAAATTTTCACTTTACGTTTCAATTAGTGCTCAGTTTACTTTTCAATAACTTTATTAAACCATGTTATTTGATGTATTTTATTAAGCTGAATCGAATAAAAAATCCGTCCCAATGCGATTGGATTAACGGTTTAGGAAATATAGGGTTTTTTCGTTATATTATCAGTTTCACGCCACTGTGCAATGCCACAGCTGAGTCAAGATCATAATCAACCGTAATGAAATCAGGAAACTACTGAGTTAGACTGCAAAGGGTAACAATTAATTGCTCTTTTATTATAAACATGTTTGCTTGACCAACAAAAAGCATTCTTCACAGGGTACATTATAGGGTACCCTCCGTTGCCAGAAGCAAAAAATAAATAAATTTGAAAACTGTTTCATGATAATTTATATATTCTTCCTTTCTTTTTATATTCTCTCTTCTTTTTTATAATTTTATTTACCTCCCTTTTGAAGCTATGCGTTACTTTAATTTATGCATTATTTTATTAGAATTACCAACACCAATCAAATCTAATTTTAAACAAATATTTAAAAATTAAAAAAATTATTTGAAATTTCAATGAACCGGTTGGTTTTATTTTAAGCTGTTCTTATTAAAGCTGAGAATCTTAAAATAATCCGAATTTGACAATTAAGAAGATTAATTTTAAGTGTAGTGCTTTTGTGATTTGTTTGTGGTGCATTTTTCGGTAAATTTATTGTTATGGCTGTGTTAAAATAGAATTATTCTCATCGTTTTGGCATGCTCTGAGTTGGTCGACGCAAGAATTTCTCGTCTCATCATCAGTACGATATATCTGAAAATGTAGACCATATATTTTACTTACAAGATGATCTTCCTGCTTTAAGAATCGTATTTTTTTACTAAAGTTTTTTTTTATCTTTTGTAAGTGTATATGTTAAACAGTGTATTTAGGTTTATTATTAAATATCAATTTTACCCAGAATTTCAAACAGTAATTAAGTGGTTGTAATTTTTTTACGCGCATTTCAAATGATAAAACACTCCTATAGTCGAAACAAAGTAACAAGTAGTGAGTAAAGTTACCTTAAAAATGATCTGTAACCTTTTATATGTAAATTTATATGTTTTATGTAGTCGATCGTCATTTCTATAATTGCTTGACGTGATAGTTGATGTATAATTAATTATGTTGATGTTTTATTCTTATTTTAATTAAAAACTATTTTTTTCTTCTTAATTTTCGCAACTAAAAAGTAGAAAGAAGTATTGCTGAAGAAGGCTTTGTTTAAAGGGGTTTAAGAAATATGTTGGTAGACTGTCCCTCACCTGTTGGTCTAGCGGAGTGGGTTGTGTCGAGTTTGCTTGTAGCAACCGATTAAAACCATTTCTCTTGTTTTCTCCCTCAAGTGCGGTTGGAATTGTCCTAAGCATTACCTCAACCTCACAAAGTATCATCTATTATCTATATCTATACTTTTCCTCTTCCTATCTTTTCCTTCATTATATTCGTCATTAGTTTACTGATAGGTTTCTATTGCTACGCTATCTTTCATAATTTTATGCCCAATCTCGTTGTACAGGGTGTCCCATTTTGGTTGAAATCATACGGTATATCCGTTATTAGTGAAGATAGAAGGGTGCGGTTTGCACAAACCTGTCTCACTTTTTTGTCAAACGGAAGATGCCGTAAACAAAATTTTCATAGCCCTCTTCGTTTCCGAGCTACAGGGTCTTTTTGAAAATTTTCCAATTTGGGACACCTCCTGTATCTCTGTTATTGTTAAAGCTATCGAGAAGGTGAAAACTGTTTATTGTAGAACTTTTTACGTTGAATACAGTGGCGTAGTCTGTTTTTCTACCAAAAAAAATATTTTTGAAAATATGAACTAAAGTTATGTTTTTTTAAATGGAACACCCTGTATATTTATAAATCATATGATCTGCCTTGCCATAAGCTTTTCAAAAATATATATCACTCTATTTTTATTTTCACTATTTACTGCAATATTTAAAAGTTTTTATTAAAAGATCATATTTATTAGTAGGCCATGATTGATAATAAAAAAAACTAAAGAATTATTAAAAGTATACTGCTATCTGTCTCTTGTTTTATTTTGGGAGCCGCTAATAAATTCTTTATATATTAGGGAAACTTAACTCTCTACCGCTATTTGTAAATCTGGGAATACGCGTATACGTAAGAATAATCTATCGTATCGGAAATTTTAGATATTCCTTTAGCTAATTTACGTGAAATATACTTTCAGCAAGATGGGGAACATTCCCCCTCATAACTATGGAAATATTAGAATACTGTTAAATTATTATTTTTCAAATCAATGAATTGGAACCAATGAACGCATATTGATAGCCTCCTCGATTCCCGGATTTCGCCGTTCTCGATTTCTGATTTTGGGGATTTTTGAAATACGAAATATATCGTGGGCACTACAGCAATGTCGAACACCTGAAAAATGCTTTAATAATTCAAGATTTAGATATTTGCAAACCCATCCCGTTATAAAATAAAGAAAAATATATTCACAGTTTCAGTGGTAACAGTTTTTTCAAAAGTAGAATATACCAATCCCAAATAAATTTTAATATGTGTATGACTATTTTAGTAAATACCATTTTGATTTTTTGTTATTTATCACGGCCTACTAATAAGAAAATGATTATTATTAAATATTGCAGTAAATAGTAAAAATAAATATAGAGTGATATATATTTTTGAGAAGCTCGTAGCAAGACAGATCATATGATTTATAAATATACAGGGTGTTCCATTTGAAAAAACATAACTTTAGTTCATATTTTCAAAAATATTTTTTTGGTAGAAAAACGGACTACGCCACTGTATTCTACGTAAAAAGTTCTACAATAAGCAGTTTTCGCCTTCTCGATACCTTTAACAATAACAGAGATACGGGGGTGTCCCAAATTGCAAGATTTTTGAAAAGACCCTGTAGCTCAGAAATGAAGAAGGGCTATGAAAATTTTGTTTGCAGCATCTTTCATTTGACGAAAAAGTGGGACAGGTTTGTGCAAACCGCACCCTTCTATCTTCACTAATAACGGAGATACCCTATGATTTCAACCAAAATGGGACACACTGTACGTTTGTATCCTGTGTGATTCAAACTTTGGACATACAAACAATGTCTGTGTTCTGATGTATCCACATCTTCTGCACAAAGCCAACACATGCATCCTGCTGTTTTTTATTCTTCGCAAGTATGAACCAAAGACCCCATGACCAGCCATAGCTTGTGGTGTATAAACATTCATATCACACCATTTTCTTTCGCACCGTTTTTTAATGTCTTTGATGGAAGTCTTGGTTCACCCTTGGGATTCATGCCATCTTGTTATATGCGTAAATATGCGCTAATATACGTAAGTAATCTGCTTGGCCTCCGCAGCATAATCTTTCCTCAGTAAAACTAAAAGAATTCGAACTTCCATGTCTTTATTTGTTTTAATTACACAACGTTTCGGTCAGTAGTATTACTAAGTTAGTAAACCTAACCATTATCATTGTGTAAGCAAAATGAATAAAGACAATGGAAGTCCGAAATTCTTTTAGTTTTGATACTGAATTATTGTCTACCATATTCCAAATAATCTCTCCTCCTTTGATAAATGAGGTCCCGTTCTTCCACCAGCAGTACTGATACTTATTGCTATGATGATGCTTATAGCCATTCTACGGTTAAGACATTCTAATAAATTTCGATAGAATTTAAGCCTCAGCCCCAATTTCCAAGCTGGTACCGCGTACAGTATTAAAGAAAGTACAGCTGTTGTTTATACCGTTCGCTGTGTTGCTCTTGGACCTCCAATATTTGGCATGAGCCTACTTAACTTCAGCGAAGAAGTTCTGACAAATCAAGAAGGAATGCAAGCAAATAATATTGCACCTTCTTAGGATATCGGCATTTTAAGTATGGCAAGCTGTAGAGCTGTTTCTTTCTAATCCTAAGCTTCTGAATACAAGACAAGCAATATTGTTTTAGTAAGCCATATCAGTATAAATCTAAATATTAAAATTTAAAACGAGTTTTATATCTGTCATGCTTTTCTTCTATATTTTATTACGATTATACAGCTCTACTTCCTTAGTTATGACGGTCCTAAAGTTAGACTTGTTTTTATCGTATTACATCGTGTCTCCCAAACTAGAAAATACAAAAATATTGTTATTTTATCACTAAACCATGAATTTCAGGAAAGATGTGATATATTTTATTAGTATCTGGAGTACGTATGCAAATTAATGTTGACATAGTGACAGATAATAATTGATATGTATGTCATTAGTAGACAAATAATATTTTGTTTACTAAATGTTGGAGGTATATTTTAATTAAGCATTTTTTCAATTATCTCTATTATATGAGTTATATATTCGGAAAACTGATTAATATCGTATGTTTTTTGGATAAATATAATCAGAAAACAAGTTCGTAGAAGATCTAGCGACAATGTTGCGTCATATTTTTCGAGTATTTTAAATCTCTAATTTCTAATTAAATCTTATTACATGTAAATATATTTTATAGATACTTTTATTTAAAACTACATTATTATTTAATTTCTAATTATTTTAAGAAGAAGTTTTCCTTAAAAAAATTATCGTCATTATCATCATTTAGAGCTAATTCAACCATTTCCGATTATAGTGTAGCCTCCCTTACATCTTTCGATAATACTAATACCCTGCAATTGAATATAACTGTAGATACTGAATGATTTGTATATTTATTATTCTTTTCCATTGTTGGATATGGGGGTCCAAGTTATTCTTGCTAATTTACTAATATCGTTATTCCCATCTTAGGTTTGGGCTTCTTCTAGGTTTCTTAATTCCTGTGGGTACCATACTTCAATTTTTATGGTTCGTTGTGCATCGATTGCCAGGTGTTTTACCCATTACCGCTTGAGGGATTTGATTCTGTAAATAACATCTATCACCTGGATCTTTTGTTTTAGGGTTTTTTATTCCCAGCATATTGTAGAATGTAGAATATTTAGGAGGGGGGTTAATCACCGCGACCTTACCGATTTATTGTGTGTTCCCCTTTCTTAAGTTATAACGATCTCAGAATCATCATACAGCATAAGATGGCTATTTCCTGTTTTCGATAGTTCTCATCTAATATAAATTGTATGCATCTTTCGATTCCGTAGATCTCTGCCTGAATGATGCTGGAGCAGGTGCCTATTGGTTCGGAATATTTAGTTTCCAGCCCAAATACTCTTATCTCTGTCCCTACTTTGGTTTTGTAAGCATCAGTATACTATGTTATGGTATGGTCTTTTACATGGTGAGCAAACGTTTCTCTCTTCCAATCCTTTTTACCAATACATATCCTTATCCAATACTACAGTGAGGTGTTTCCCAAAGTCGTACATTCTTGGTATGTCATCCTCTAGGAGGTGGAGGAGTGAAATTTTCTTTTTGAGGGTATTCCAAGCCCCTGACCTAAAAATTATGCCAGTACTGTTTTTGTTAATGACCATTCTAATCATTGCCGCATTGGCATATCTACCGACGACAATGTGTAGTGGTGTTAGGTCTAGGATGACCTCCATTGCTGCTGTTGGGCATGTTCTTATGGCACCTGTGATGCAGATGCATGTCAGTCGCTGTTTTTACAAAGGTTTTGCCTTGCTGTACGTTGCTCTAGTTTTGTGTACCAGGCAACTGTGCTCCATAGGTAATTATAGGTCTTACTATCATGGTATACATCCAGCGCAAAATGTTAGGGGAACCCCATCTATTTCCTGCCAGTTTTCTCTATATCATGAATCATGAAGGCATTTGTGGCTTTGCTTTTCCAACATATTAGCGTTGTGCCGTTCCCCATGATATCTGTGTAGGTGTCCAGGTTTCGTATGCGTTTCGGACCAACGATATTAGTCATGGGTAGTCGAACGCCTTGATCGAATGTTTTCTTCTTAGATAAAGCCTTAGATAAAGAGTTTGTTCCATATGTACTCCACGCTAATTTAATTCCTCTGTTGATTTCTGGTAGTAGAGATCCTGAGTTGTGTATTACTTGTTTCAATATTGTTTTATATAAAATTTCATTTTTGTACGGGGGTACATAATGAGCCTTTAAGTATTATAATGCTATACAGAGAGTCGATACTCATGTAGATTTAGAAAGAAATACATCAGTATTTACTAATTTTAATGTGTACAAAGACTTAATAAACCAAGATTTTTGTCTTACGAAGAGTGAGTTATGTTTTTAACAATTAATAGCCAAAGTAAAGTAAAGTTGGATATCAGATATCTACTTAGCATTGCAAGATCTGTAATTATCTTTATTTAGCACCATACACCATACGGTAGGTTTAATATAATCATATGCTGATCGGGTCTATTATTTTAATATATTAGACCAGATATGTGTGTGAGTTGTTTCTTGATAAATAATATCTACATATGAAATCGAATACATGCAAGATCAAGTGGCAGAACTGAAAATAGATTTCTAATAGCACGAAAGGAGGTGTAATACTTAGAGTATTTGAGAGTTTCCTGCTCGAAACAAAGACAGGCTGTTACGTCAGTGCAAATCGAAACAAAGCGTCGTCGTCGCCGTTGTATTTGTTCTAGAATGTACGTAAACTTGGGCAACGTAGAAATTGGGTAAGCCATCGCCATCTCCGCGTAGTACCCGACCGAAGAAAACTGACCTTTCTCTTTTCTCGCTATATCTAGGTAGTACTACGACGTTCGCCGGGCTCACGTCTAGCGGCACATTTTTACTGGCCGTCGTCGGTCGGTGTAATCAGTGCAAATCTGACAAAATGACAGTGGCGGGACCGTTACCGCGATGGTACCATTGCGCGTTGTTGCCGAATAGTCTAGCGGTCTCGGCGGCTTTAATTACATTGGTCTGCAAAAACAATTTTTTTCTCGAGTTCTGGTACCATTCCTGCTGATTCCTATGTCAAATGGCATTCTGAATCCAAATATAGTTCCCGTTTTCTTCTGCCACCCACCGTTTTCGGGGGAGACCCCTCTCTATTTTTATCACTTTCGATCAGAGCTGCAACAAGTCAGTTTTAAAAGGACTTAAGTCTTAAGTCATTTCTAAAATTACAATGATTTAAGTCTTAAGTCGAATTGAACAATTCTATACAATTCCCAAACTTAAATCATTTTATATCAAGTCAAGTCATTTTAAAACACTTAAATCAATACAACGTTATTAAAGTCGTTTTTATGACATAAGTCTATATTTTTTACCTAAGTCATGATGATCTGCAAGTTAAGTCAGTAAAATGACACAAATCAATATAATTACCCTCAAGTCAAGACAAGCAGAAAGTACATTTTTTAAATGTTAATATTAATTTTCTTGTATTACCAATTAGGCGATTTTCTTACTAAGTATCATCATACTATTAATTTATTGTATGAGACTAAAACCACATAAAATCTAACGGTTCATTTTCAGAACAACTACAAACACAAAAATATGTTTTTTTTTAATAAATATTAACCGGTTTTGTAGTACTTTATATACCGGGTGCGTCTCAAAAGTGGCTCACCCCTATAACATTTTTACTTTTCCAGTTAAAAAAACAAGATTTGATATGTTAGTATATGACATAAATTAGGATTGATTGACGTATTCAATTGTTTTCGGTTACTTCCTGTTTCACCGGAAATGACTACAACTTTTGATGTTTAAATGGCACCCTCTGTATTTTCTTACTTTATTCGATAGAAATTAACACTCTGAATAGAATGACATATCATATGTCAACTTTTGACATTTTCGCCTATTGTTTATTTGAAATTATAACTTGCGGTCCTTAACGAAAATTTGACTCGAAATACCAAGTGTGTGGTATCAAATTATTCGTAAAAAAATGCTTTTTCCTAATATGCTAATGAGCCATCCTCGTTCCATTTAAAAAAATTGAGATATGATTAAAAATACGATTTGAGCATTTTCTAACTGGCCAGGGGCCCTATTCTATACAATCGTCGGAATCGGTGAGTTACCGATAGCTATCGGTACGTATTTGCATATAGTAAATATGTGTTAATTGTTGTTGTCATAGTTACCGATCGGCCCTATGACAGATATCGCAAATTTGTACCGACGACTCTCGGTATCTTTACCGTGAGGTTAACAAGGGCACGGTAGAGATACCGATTTTCGGTATTCGGTACAAATTTACGATATCTGCCATAGTTACCGATCGGTCATGGCGAATATCATAAATTATAACCGAGCGAAAATCGGTATCTCTACCGTGCCCCCTTGTTAACCCTCACGGTAGAGATACCGAGTCGTCGGCTACAAATACGGCTTCTATCTGCCATAAGAGACCGATCGGTAACTATTGCTAACAACAATCAACACGACGCTCGTGGCCGTACGTGCCGATGGCTGTCGGTAACTTACCGATACCGACGATTGTGCAGAATAACGCCCAAGGACCAAACTCAATCGGCCCTATGAGCAGATATCGCAAATTTGTGGCCGACGACTGTCTACCGTGAGGTTGACAAGGGGCACGGTAGAATACCGATTTTACGGTATTCCGGTACAAATTTATAGCGATATCTGCCATAGTTACCGATCGGTCCTATGCAGATATCGCAAATTTGTACCGACGAAAATCGGTATCTCTACCGTGCCCTTGTTAACCTCACGGTAGAGATACCGAGAGTCGTCGGTACAAATTCACGATATCTGCCATAGGACCGATCGGTAACTATGACAACAACAATTAACACATTTTTACTATATACAAATACGTATCGAGAGTAACTTACCGATACCGACGATTTTACAGAATAGCGCTCCAGGACAAGACACTAAAAACATTAGACGATGAAATCTATTTTTCCAAGGCTCCTGATTAAGAATTAGTGTTTTTAACATAGCCATGGCACTCTAGATTGAATTTTAAAATACAATTTTTTATTAAGCGAGACTGTCAAAAGTTGACGTATGATATGTCATTCTATTCAGAATGTCATTTTCTATCGAATAAAGTAAACAAATACCGAGGGTGCCATTTAAAAATCAAAAGTTGTAGTCATTTCCGTTGAACCAGGAAGTGAACAAAAACAACTGAATACGTCAATCAATCCAAATTTATGTCATATACTAACATAACAAATCTCGTTTCTCTATCTGAAAAAATAAAAAAGGTATAGGGGGTGAGCCACTTTTGAGACGCACCCGGTATATATATTACAGTTTAGATGTCATTGAATACATGTCTATTAACAAGGGGTGATGTGTTTTTGATCACTATGTAATATATCGATAGCATGAGCTATCGATATATTACAGGCTGGAGGATTTTAAGGTACTCTTCAATATATTCGAGATATTTTTTTTTTCGTTCGCCTTTCGGGCTATACAGGGTGCTACAAATTCGAGGTACGAGCATTGGTATCTCGAAAACCGTAATAGATACGACGATGGTCAATCAAAAAAGTTTTAAAAATTTCAAGGAATGCTGTTTTTTTTGGAAAAAAACGGATTTTTTTGAAAATCAATTTGATTTTTTCCTGTCGTTACTTTTTAGAAAATCAAAAAACCAATTGCTCCTTCTCATAGCCATTTTCTTAGGGCTATCTGGTAGTATTTTTAGATTTTCAAATTAGTCAAATTTTTTTTTTCAAATTTCAAAAACTCGGTTTCCCGAGTACAATATGGTATGCACCATAGACTTGAAATAAAATATAGACTACACTATTTACATCTCAACGCGGACAAACAACCTTTTTTGTACACATGTTTACTTCTGGGTACAGTCGACCGAGCCTTCCTCATCCAGCCTATGTTGTCACGTCTTTAATATTATCAATATTTTTTTTCTTGTTATACACATATATTGAGATATTAATACTACAGTTTAATAAAGTAGGTTTTAATATTCCAGAGATGTATTAAATAGTCCTTATACTACTAAATTATAAGTCGGATACTGTTTAAAAAGGATAAGTTCTTTACAATATGACAACACCGATTAGAGGCGAGGGAGCCTATTCATTCATTTATTACCTTGTAGTACGTGTCGCACGTGTGCGGTAAAGCTTTGTTGCCGCTATCTCCCCGGCTGTATTAACGCATTTTCTTAGCTTGTAGTGCTTAAGTGTTTATTTTATTGACTTTTTCTGTTCAAGAACTATAAAATATGGTTCGCCAGTGCCAAATTTGCAAGAAATTTGACTTAAATAATCCATTTAAGTCTTGAAACGACTTTTGACCGGTAGGCAACTCTCAATTTACCCATTGGGAGTCAGTGGCGTTGTTGTAGAAAGGCGCTTATTTAGATAATATTTTAGTAAAATGTAAAATCTGAATTTTTTCTCTTACATTACATTATTTACTTACTTACATTGTAACAAAATCATAATTATAACCCTGTTAATAATTAATAATGTTTTTATTAAAAATATATTCCGGTTTATTCTAAAATTATCTTCAGAATCTAAAATAACATACAAGAATTTTAAAATGATATTACATTATGAAACAATATTTTTTAATATACCGGGTCGTCTCAAAAGTGGCTCACCACTATAACTTTTTTATTTTTTCAGATAAAAAAATCAGATTTGTATGTTAGTAGGTATATGACATAAATTAGGATTTATTGACGTATTCAATTGTTTTTGGTCTCTTCCTGTTTCACCGAAATGATTACATCTTTTGATTTTTAAAGGCACCCTCGGTATATTGCTACTTTATTCGATAGAAAATGATAATAGAATTCTGAATAGAATGACATATCATATGTCAACTTTTGACATTGTCGCTTAAAAACAAATCGTATTATAAATTTCAATCCAGGGTGCCATGGTGTTGTTAAAAACACTAAGTTTTAATCAAGGAGCCTTGGAAAAATAGTTTTGATCGTCTAATGGGTTTCGTGTCTTGTCTAGGCCGATTAAAAGATGTACAAATCATATTTTTAATCATACATATGTCAATTTTTTCAAATGGAACAAGGGTGACTCGTTAGCATATTTGGAAAAAGCATTTTTTTATGAATATATTGATACCACACACTTGGTATTTCGAGTCAAATTGTCGTTATGAACCACGTGTTACAATTACAATTAAACCATATGCGAAAGTGTCAAAAGTTGACATATGATATGTCATTCTATTCAGAGTGTCATTTTCTATCAAATAAAGTAGAAATTACCGAGGGTGCCGTTTAAAAATTAAAAGTTATAGTCATTTCCGGTGAAACAGGAAGTGACCAAAAACAATTGAATGCGTCAATCAATCCTAATTTATTTCATATACTAACATACTAAATCTTGTTTTTTTTATTTGAAAATATAAAAAAATTATGGGGATGAGCCACTTTTGAGACGCACCCGGTATAATAAAGACAGTACCGAGTTATAAATGTAGTTTTTATTTTATCCACTTCCTATCACCTTCCTTGCTTTAATGGAACAGATTTATGTTTTCTCTAATTTACATAATAAGACATCACTTAACCAGAAAAAAAATTACAACAATCATATTTTTTTTCTCTCCCTGTTGCCGATTCTATTATATCTGTGGAATAGATCCTGTTTTGATTAATATTAGGGGTTGTAAATGTTTGACTAAAATTAATAATTTATTATTAATTTCAAAAATTACCTAATTTCGATGATAAAATTTCTTCTATAACGTGTATTTTATTATTTTTATCCTTTTTGGACTCTAAATTGTTTTTTCTAAACTTTTATTTAAAAAATCTTAATAAAATATAAAAAAGTTTAAATACGATATATTTTTAATTTAATTATAGCTTCATTAAAATAAAAAAATTACCCGGCTATGATACGGAGAGTTCAGGTGTACTTGAGAAACGAAAGACAGTGTTGTGTTTCTCGGCAGAGTCGTCAGGGAACGACCGTTACGACAGACACAACCTATCTATCGCTCGTGTCGCACTCGTTATAACCTAAAACAATAACACAACAAAATAACACCGAGACAGTGTCTGACCCATAGACTTAAATAAAAACTATAGAATGAGCCTCATTCATAAATAGCTGGAACATGCGGTCAGACACTGTCTTGTTATTGTTGTGTTATTGTTTTAGGTTATAACGAGTGCGACACGAGCGATAGATAGGTTGTCTCTGTCGTAACGGTCGTTCCCTGACGACTCTGCCGAGAAACACAACACAAACTTTCGTTTCTCAAGTACACCTGAACTCTCCGTATCATAGCCGGGTAATTTTTTTATTTTAATGAAGCTATAATTAAATTAAAAATATATCGTATTTAAACTTTTTTATATTTTATTAAGATTTAGGACAGGTTTTTTAAATATAAGTTTAGAAAAAACAATTTAGAGTCCAAAAAGGATAAAAATAATAAAATACACGTTATAGAAGAAATTTTATAATTGAAATTAGGTAATTTTTGAAATTAATAATAAATTATTAATTTTAGTCAAACATTTACAACCCCTAATATTAATCAAAACAGGATCTATTCCACAGATATAATAGAATCGGCGACAGGGAGAGAAAAAAAAATATGATTGTTGTAATTTTGTTTCTGGTTAAGTGATGTCTTATTATGTAAATTAGAGAAAACATAAATCTGTTCCATTAAAGCAAGGAAGGTGATAAAATAAAAACTACATTTATTTAACTCGGTACTGTCTTTATTATACCAGGTGCGTCTCAAAAGTGGCTCATCCCCCATAATTTTTTTATATTTTCAAATAAAAAAACAAGATTTAGTATGTTAGTATATGAAATAAATTAGGATTGATTGACGCATTCAATTGTTTTTGGTCACTTCCTTTTTAACCGGAAATGACTATAACTTTTAATTTTTAAACGGCGCCCTCGGTATATATATATTGACATTTTCGCATATGGTTTAATTGTAATTGTAACATGCGGTTCATAACGACAATTTGACTCGAAATACCAAGTGTGTGGTATCAATATATTCATAAAAAAATGCTTTTTCCAAATATGCTAATGAGTCACCCTTGTTCCATTTGAAAAAATTGACATATGTATCATTAAAAATACGATTTGTACATCTTTTAACCGGCCTAGACAAGACACGAAACCTATTAGACGATCAAAACTATTTTTCCAAAGCTCCTTGATTAAAACTTAGTGGACTGAAAAAAACTGGATTGAAATTTAAAATAGGATATGTTTTTAAGCGACAATGTCAAAAGTTGACATATGATGTCATTCTATTTAGAGTGTCATTTTTTATCGAATAAAGTAGCAATATACCGAGGGTGCCTTTAAAAATCAAAAGATGTAATCATTTCGGTGAAACAGGAAGAGACCAAAAACAATTGAATACGTCAATAAATCCTAATTAATGTCATATACCTACTAATATACAAATCTGTTTTTTTATCTGAAAAAATAAAAAAAGTTATAGGGTTGAGCCACTTTTGAGACGACCCGGTATATTAAAAAATATTGTTTCATAATGTAATATCATTTTAAAATTCTTGTATGTTATTTTAGATTCTGAAGATAATTTTAGAATTAAACCGGAATATATTTTTAATAAAAACATTATTAATTATTAACAGGGTTATAATTATGATTTTGTTACAATGTAAGTAAGTAAATAATGTAATGTAAAAGAAAAAATTCAGATTTTACATTTTACTAAAATATTATCTAAATAAGCGCCTTTCTACAACAACGCCACTGACTCCCAATGGGTAAATTGAGAGTTGCCTACCGGTCAAAAGTCGTTTCAAGACTTAAATGGATTATTTAAGTCAAATTTCTTGCAAATTTGGCACTGGCGAACCATATTTTATAGTTCTTGAACAGAAAAAGTCAATAAAATAAACACTTAAGCACTACAAGCTAAGAAAATGCGTTAATACAGCCGGGGAGATAGCGGCAACAAAGCTTTACCGCACACGTGCGACACGTACTACAAGGTAATAAATGAATGAATAGGCTCCCTCGCCTCTAATCGGTGTTGTCATATTGTAAAGAACTTATCCTTTTTAAACAGTATCCGACTTATAATTTAGTAGTATAAGGACTATTTAATACATCTCTGGAATATTAAAACCTACTTTATTAAACTGTAGTATTAATATCTCAATATATGTGTATAACAAGAAAAAAAATATTGATAATATTAAAGACGTGACAACATAGGCTGGATGAGGAAGGCTCGGTCGACTGTACCCAGAAGTAAACATGTGTACAAAAAATAATGTGTGTCCGCGTTGAGATGTAAATAGTGTAGTCTATATTTTATTTTAAGTCTATGGTCTGACCGCATGTTCCATCTATTTATGAATGAGATGCTCAGTCTATATTTTATTTTAAGTCTATGGTATGCACACTTTATACTTTTTTTGTTTTAGATACCTTAACAACAACAAAACCATTTAATTATTATTTCAAATAATTTTCAAGGCTCTCTCGGACTCTAATATTTTAAATTATTTAATCTGATTATATTCATCGCAACAATATTGAGCAGCGCTAATTAACATTGAATAAGAAAATCGAGAGCCAATTGAAAGATTCAAATAAATAATATCCAGGTCAAAGCAATTTAAAGATATTATAATTATTTTTTTTTTTGATTTTGAAATGTCAGTGTAATGATCTAATAATATGCATCATATTAATCGTAGTAAGATAAATCAACTTCTACAAATTAGTTTTCTAATGTTCTTTAACACGTTTTGGAAAGGGTTACCACCCTCCCTATTGCACAAATTTATTTTGCGTTCAATTTTAATTATAGCCCTTTGAGCAGATCTTATACTTTTTATTGTTAATGATGAGATATATTGATTTCACTTTTACAAATTATATCAGGTAATGCCCCCTGCCCCTTGGCGACAGGTCCAGGAATCTAGCTGGCCATTATACTGCTCATTTCCAATTTATCTTCCGGAGAAATGGATGAATGATTTTATATTATATTTAATTATTTATTTTATATTATTTTATTGCATTTGTTTTTCCCTACAGAATCTGCATTCGCCGTTGTTTCTCAGCTTCAGCCTACTGAAGTGTTCATTGAGGACAAAGGATAAAGACTTATTAAGTTTTCTGTGAGCTTGCAGCTCTGTTTAGCGTTAATATTTTACCCCGTTTTTAGTACATTTTATCCGGTATATCGATAAACCGGTAATGCACCCCTTATAAGATATCCGTATTTCCTTTATTTACTAATAACAGACCGACCAAAACGATTCGGCAACGCGGCCGAGATGTGCCGTTAAGAGCAAAGCCATCGGATTACCTCTCTCGTGCACCGCTGATCGCAAATGATATAACTCATATTTTACGCATACTTGCCGCAGAATAATTATTGCTAAATCGTCGACAAATTAAAGAATCCGTAATACAACTGAACATCCTCGGTTTACTGTTAGATTATATTGCGGATAGTACCGAACGTTGGGAGACCGACAGATCGTTTACTGTTAGAGCACGACAACTGCGGCGACGGTACCTGCGACGACAGAGTTTGGTCTATTTGGACCCGGAGGATGATGCCCCTCGAATAGTTCAAGACGATTACGGGGACCCCGTTTCCGTATGCAACGTTAGGAATTCAATTAACGCTGGAATGTACTCCTCGATTTGCATAATTCCTATCAAATTTGATTATACTCTACTAAGTACATGTTCTGTTACATTGTTACAGATCTTCTATTTTTTCAACTAATTTATCACTGCTATACAATATAATAAGGTAATAAGCAATTGTTCCCCCCTAGCTAAGTCTATTTTTCTACCTATAATGAAGTTTTAGGGTTTTTGTGGAGTTGATAGCTCTACAGGGTGCTAAAAATTAGAGGTACGAGCATTGGTATCTCGGTAACCGTAATAGAAACGAACATGGTTAAATTGGGGCAAAGTTGTGCTTTGGGATGTTCACCAAGATGCTATCAAATAAGTTCTAAAAATTTCAAGGATTGCTGAGTTTTTTGAAAAAAAAAACGGATTTATTTTTTGAAAATCAGTTTCATTTATTTCTGTCGTTACTATTTAGAAAGTCTATTATTATATATAAATTATTGCATTCTCATAGCCAGTTTATTAGGGTTATCTGATAGTACTAGACTATATTTTCAAATTAGCTGATAATTTGTGAGACCTTACTTTTTTTAAATACGGACCTGCATTTTTTCTTTCATGTTTTGATAGAAGTCTCCTGTGTACAATGATATGCCACACTTAATTTTTTTTTGTTTTGGAAATTTGAACACAATCTATTTAAACTAATTTCATCGTTACAATATTGATAAGCTTTCAAACTTAACAATGACGTGGGGTAGAACATTTAATACGGAAAATGAAATGCAATACCATAATAAAAAAATAATGTAAAATAAATAATATAAATATAATGTAATATTTTTCTCAGAGATGGAGAGCTCAGAGCTGAGACCGAAGGATTTATTATAGCTATACAAGATCAGCAAATACCAACTAAAAATGTCCTAAAAATAATAGCCAAAAAGGACTTACCTAATGACAGATGCCGACTATGCAATGCCTTTCCGGAAAACAATCCAACACATCTGCTCTGGATGTACCTATCTTACCGCGGCATTATCTGGACAGGCACAACCGGGTGGCTGGTATTCTACACCAAGAAATCTGCAAAAAAGAAAATCTCTTAAATGAAATTACACCATACTACCGATACTTACCTGAAAAAATAGTAGAAAACGAAAACGTAAAAGTATACTGGGATACTGACATCATCACAGATCGTATGGTGCAGCATAATAGACCTGATATAGTAGTCTTCTATAAAAAACAAAATCATGCTTACCTGCTGGACATCACAATACCACTAGACGAAAATATTAAAAATGCAAGAAAAGACTTTTATATTACCAATAACACTTACCTGTAACGGCCTAGTAGACGTAAACCTTGTTCAAAGCCTTAAGAAACTCCAACTTCACAACCCGGAAAGAATCATCTCTACCATGCAGAAGTCCACAATTCTTTCTACCTGTTCTATCGTTCGCCCTGTGTTGAACCGCGATTAGGTCGTTGATAAGAATTATCCCGACTTAACTGGCTCCTAACCGGTTTAAAAACCGGTTAAAGAAAACCGTCGCTAAAACCGGCTTTAAGCTGAGAAAAAAAAATGTAATATAAACAATCAAATCATTTCCCCGGAAGATGGATGGAAATGGTAGAGCAGTATAATGGCCAGATAGATTCCTGAACCTATCACCAAGGGCCGAAGCCAGTGAAATTGAACGAAAAAAAAAATAAATGTTTGTAATAGGGAGGGTGGTAACACTTTCGAATATGTAGAGCATTAGAAACTAGTTTATAGAAGTTAATTTATTTATAATAACTACGATTAATATTATGCAAATAATTAGATCGTACAGTGAGAATAAAAAAAAGTTAAAAATAATATCTTTAAATTGCTGACCTGGGTCAAAGATAATTCTACTTAACTATAATATTCTTTGCCTGGGTATTATTTATTTGAATCTTTCAATTGGCGCTATTTTCCTTATTCAATGTAATGAGCGCTGATCAATATTTGTTGCGATGAATATAATCAGATTAAATAATTAAAAAAAAAACAGAGTTGGACTTGAAATTATTTTAAATAATAATTAAATAATTTTGCTGTTGTTAAGGTACCCATAACAAAAAAAGGTATAAGCTTTGCATATTATTGTACGTAGGCGACCGAGTTTTTTCAAAACCTGATATAAAAAATGCAGTTCCGTATTAAAAAAAAATATTTGGCCTCTGTATCAATCAATCAGATAGCCCTATGGCTATCGCCCTATCAGATAGCCCTAAAGTGTCTATGAGAATGTGCAATTAGTTTGTGATTTTCTAAAATGTAACGACAGGAAAAAATAAAATTGATTTAAAAAAAAATCGTTTTTTCCAAAAAACTCAGCAATCCTTGAAATTTTTAGAACTTTTTTTTATTGCATCTTGGTATCACATCTCAATATATGCTCACAGTCAGGCGGCACTTGGGGCGCTTGTGAACCCAAAGGTATCGCCGAGACTCGTCTGGGAATGCCTGGGTGAACTGGGAGCTCTGGCACGAAGGAACAGAATTAAATTATTCTGGGTGCCAGGCCAGAGCGGCATCCAAGGCAACGAAAAAGCCGATGAGCTAGCTAGGCAGGGATCATCGGCATCCTATCTTGGTCCAGAGCCAGTACTGGGAATACCCAAATGTATGGCCCGTAGTGCACTAAAACTCTGGATCAAGGAAAAGCACAATGTCCACTGGAGAAACAGACAGGGGCACAGGCACAGC